>NC_079159.1:60110980-60414010 GCF_947563725.1 Argiope bruennichi | reverse complement strand
CGTCAGTTTGAATTACATCTCTCTTTTTCAGCTGTCTGAAGAAAGAAACGACTCCCCCCCCCGAAAAAAAAAGAATTCCCTTGTCTAGAATAAAATGACTGCTGTCGTCGTCATCACCAACTCAAATAAAAGTTATTTCAGAAAAGTTTGAATAGTTTTTGGAACAGAATTTCTTTGTGATTTTGAACTGACAGATCCTTCCATACTTCGATATGTGCCTGAAATAGTTTTTTTCATGCCGTCTTTTTCACAAGACCCCTTTTGCCCAGACTCGTTCTAGAAGATGTTTGTATATTATTAGCACTTTTTAGGTAGACTGCTTCCAAAAAGATTCTTACTCATTTGGAAGGACTTTCAGAAAATTTCTACTCGGGATCTCTTATTATGATATGGAGAACAACATATTACGCATGGTTTAAATAATTATCTAAATATGATGCAGGACTGCCAATTTATAATATACAGATGAGCAACCTGCCAAAGGAAGTGGAAACTTTATTTTTCCTTTATTATCTTCCTGTTAAAATCGGAATATTCTAAATAAGCAAATTGCTGCCACATTATATTGAATAATTTTGCGCTAAAATTTTTTAATAGCTTCCAACATATATTTTTTTTAATTTATACACTGGCATTTTAATTGTTTTATCAATTGATGCATGTTGAATCTGTTACGTAATATCTGAACAATGTTTAAATGAAATCAAAATTCCTTGTATGTGTGTGTGTGTGTGTGTGTGTGTGTGTGTGCGTGTGTGTCTGTGTGTGTGTGTCTGTGTGTGTGTGTCTGTGTGTGTGTGTGTGTCTGTGTGTGTCTCTCTCTCTCTCTCTCTCTGTGTGTGTGTGTGTGTGTGTCTGTGTGTGTGTGTGTGTCTGTGTGTGTCTCTCTCTCTCTCTCTCTCTGTGTGTGTGTGTGTGTGTGTTGAAATAATGTCGTTTATTCTCAGAAATTCTTTTAAAAAACTTAAGAGATATAAAAATATCATTTAAAGTAATTTTTTTTTTTTGATCCTTTAGAAGATTTTTAATTCGATGCAATTTTAAATTCAGATACATTTTATATACGTATACTATTCTGTTCAATATTATTGATACTTTTGTCATGACAAAATGGAACATTTTTCAATACTCTTGATGTTTTACATAAAAATTTGTCTCTATTTATTCAAAATTAGACGTCTTTGGCAACAAGTCAGTTCGTAAAATTTCATGGTTTTTAAAAAATTCAATTAAATGTGTAACTTTGCCTTAATGGCTTCATTAACAAAATATTTTGAAACAAATTTTTAAAAACATATAACTTATAATGTTTTAGAAGCCTTACAACATTCGTTCATAGTGCTATGTATTTTCCTAATTCTTTTCTATATTTTTATACATGCAATTGCATCACAAGACAGATCGACGGTGTTGAAAATATGCATAATTTAAAAAGGTTTCATTATTAATTTCATCATAAAATTAAACCTTAATGGTAACAAAAATATTTCAAAAATTTGATTAAAAGCATGCCTTTTATTGAAATTTTCTCAACATGAAAAAATGAGAATTTTCTTATCTTTCGTGATTAATGAAAAAAAAAATGAAATGTTAATAATAAAGAAAACGATCTGAGTTTCAATTTGACTATAGAACATACTGTTGCAAAATGCTCTTAAAATGGTTTTATTTTTTTGAAAATTAACTAAAAACTAAAATTACTACACTAAAAAAAATTAGTAGAATTGAAAGATAACTATTAAAATTTTGATATGATGTAAAATTCATATTTCGCTATAATATTTTCGGACATTTTGGTACGAAAATACCAAAATGCTGCTTAATTTTTAATTAATGAAATTCTTGATATAAACATTTTGATAAAAAAAAAATCACATTTAAGAAAAAAGTTTTCAGAGTTTGAAGTAAAATTGCCATTTTTGTTAAAAGTACCAGAAGTTCCGACACTTTTGTTCTTTTCTTTTTGCTACAGAATACCCTCGAACATGGAGTATGTAGGATTCTCAGTCAGTTAAATGTGTACAATTGGGAAAATTGATTAAGAAAAAGATGTTTAAGATTATACTGAAAACATTTATTCCCTTTCTTAATTTAGTTAAATGATGATCATGAAAATTGCATTAATATAATTGACAATTATGTGAAAGCGTTATATTAGTCTTGAAGTGTAGTTAAGTAATTCTGTAATTAATATTAATTGTGCCTTCTGAAATAACTATTTTCTTAACATTTAAGAGCAGGTATATATTTTTAACTGAAAAAAATACTTTAAATACCTTAGATAATGACATTTTTATATATTTCGTTCAACGAATGTAATTTTTCAGAAATTAGGAATTTTTTATATAGTTCTGTCTTATTTACCATTTAAATAACCTATTCTTGACAAAAATACTTTAAAAATGTCATACTTTTCTCTTTCTAAATCTGAACATATTATGAAGCTACAATTTTCTCCTGTTTAGGTCAATGAATGGTCTTTAATCTGCACATCAATTCATCGATATGTATCAAAAATATCTAAAATAGTGATATCCAAAGTTTCATAACTTGATTCATTGATATGCTTATACTTTGAACACCATATGCATCATGAATTTGACGATGTTTGTTTGTTGTTGGCTTGCACCGCAGGTTGAAATGTATTTAAATCAGAGAACTTCGGTTTGGCGTTTGTGGCATATTCCTTAAATAGTATCTTGTCTTGCAATGAATGATCTTCTTCGCTGTCGTCATTGAGAATACTGTTTCTGCTTTGTAAATGGTTCGAAATAATTGGTGTTAATATCCACACCTGTACTTGGTTAATATGCATACTTAATCTGCAATGAACACTTGTGATTACAACTTCAGAATAGCATGAAACGCCTATTAAATAATATCACTTACTACTTAATAATTTTTTCACATTTGCAAAACAATAAAAAGTAAATAAAAATAGAAAAAAATACAACATTTCAGAGATATTAATTATAAATATTAAAAAATATGTTTATTCCACGAATTGAAAAAATAATAATGGGGACTTATTAGTAGTCCAAAAATAATTTTTTTGCTTATAAATGAATAATGCATAATAGGTGGGTAGATATAAATGTTTTTTCAACTAATTAATGGTTATCCCTCTTGAACTTTTATAGAATGTAAAAAGCTGAAATTTTATTCCTATTCGGAGCAGTATCTCCGTCATTAGCCGAGATTATTAACATACGCTAGTTGCTGACCTATAACAGAATGACGTCATAACAGCTGACCTTTAAACGGAATGACGTCGATTATGAAGAAAATTAAATGCGCCTTTTTTTACGCATTAATCTTTGATTCAAGACAATATCTTTCACACATTTTTTAAAGTATTTCTTTGTTTCCTGAGACTTTCTTCACAGAAAAATACATTAAAACAGAAAAATAAATATAATGGAAATAAAATTTAACTCTGATACATTAAATTTTCTACTGGATAGCTAAAAATAAAAAAATGGGCAATCTAATCTTCCGTCACTATTTTCAATGTTCTTCAGTTTTGTTATTACTTATAATTGTCTTTAAGAAGTCACGTCAAACTACTTTAAAGGTGATGGTTATCACCGAAAACCCCCTTTTAAATCCTTTTTTCTTCAGTAATCTGTAGTTTTTTTTATAAACTATTAGCATAAATTTCAGTCTTAGTTCTAATTTTATCTGCTTTAGGATATGCAAGCTCATCAACATCAGTTTTTTCAAAAGAAGAAAATTATGCTATGTCTTTGAAAAAGCTGTCACAAAATACACATCACATATAATATCGCAGACGTATAGATTACCACATAAACACATTAATGTTTAAATTGCTCCAATAAATATTTATTATATCCCTTTTGTTACTAACAGTCTTTTAAATAGGGAAAAAAGGTACCATCAACTCACAACTTTATTAAGCTACTAACATTAATGACTGTCTCAAAAGTGAGATATATTTATGAGTTTCAGAAAAGAATTTGAAGCATTAAAAGGGTTTTAAACCATTTTCTAAATGATTTGTGATCCAGTAATGTCGCCAAAATTAACCTTTTTACCCTTGTCTTTTCACTTTTCTTCTCACCAAGCACTTCGAACATTTCCGAAACCTGTGACAACTGAGTTTTTTTTAATAAAGACTTGACAGAACTATTTCATCAATCTCTTTTTTTTATCGAAACAATATAAAAAGAAGAGGAGTCAATATTTCAAATGACTTCAGGATCTCATCACACAATAAATTCATTCATTCAGGAAAGAGAGTAAGAAAATCCAAAATATTTTCTCCCGAATTTCTACAAGAACGTGTTTTTTCAGACAGAGTAGGATCTCTGTCAAGTCTGTCTGGTAAAGCACGTCTATTGTCACAAGTTGAAAGTGAACGATTTACTTATCAATGCAGACGAAAATGTTTTCGATTTCTTTTAGTTGAAGTCATTGAATAAGATATTATTCGTAGTTTCTCTGCCTTTTTATCGTGTTTTTTTTTCAATGAATAAAGCAGCTCATAATAATATATTTTATTGGCAACTTTTAAAATCTTCCAAAGGTTAAATTGTATATGATTTACCTAAATGGAAAAGACATTTTTAATGTAACGGCATCTTTTCACGTTTATACTAGAGATGACATGTCTATCATGAACAAAATGATATTAAACGAGAATCAAATGTGTGTCATTGATATTAGCATTTGAAATAAAAAAAATTAATTAATTAATTTGTGGGAACTTAATTCCTGGCAAAGGTTCAAAGTGCAACTATTTAGTATTATAAGCAGAAATTATTAGTAGCGCCAACATCTAGAGATGAATATATTAATGATATTTTAATCGTCTTCTTTGTTCCATGTATTTATCAGTGGGACACCGCAAAAAGTTATTCACACACATAAACACACACATACATACACACACAAATATGTGTGTGCGCGCGCGTGTGTGTGTGTGTAATATTTTTCGAATCCTATCGACTAAATAATATGTAAAATTTCTTTGGTTGAAGCAGAATGCAGGTTGGAGACAGTGAAGAGACTTTGCATCTTTAATTTCGTTTTATTCTATTCCGAGTGGTAGGCATGATTTTTCACAAGAAGACGCAGCGCGGCAAAAAAGCAGAAGTAAAGAAGGGGCGAAACAAATTATCACTAACCTTATATAATATAGGATTTCCGGCCACGCGCCAATTCAATACACGTGGTGACCTTTTACACCTTTTCAAGGGCACCGAAGGAATCACTTTCGTTTGATACGTGTACTGATGGTGCATTATTTTTACTGAGGAATTAATTAAACCGAAAGTGGAATTGGATCACAAAATAAGAGAATATTTTAGAATGAAGTTACTATGGGCAAAATTAAGATAAAATCTTGGGAATTAATTAAATTAAAATTAGAATTAAAACATCATTATATATATATATATATATTATTTGTTAATAAGAAACTAGAAGGAAGTTATATTTTGTTTGTTGCTTTCTTTCAAACTTTTCATAAGCATATTACTTTTCATTTTATAAGAAAAATAAAATTGTGGGAAATCTTTATGTTATTGATTATGTTGCAGCATATTTTCTCCTCCTCAAATATTAAATTATCTTAATTTTTTTTTTTTTTTTGATTTACAGAGAATGAAAATAGTTAATATATTTTAATAGTGAGATACGATAATAAACAAAATACATAGCAGATATTTAAAAAATAAAGGACTCGAATGCTGAAATATTCAAATATTTTCCTTACTCATTTCTTCCTCAGTGGATTTAGTTTTTTTGACTGGAAAAGATATGTTTTAATATCATTATAAAATCTAACAAATCGTTTACCCCATTGAAATATTTACAGGTAGATAACAAATCTGATTTTTATTAACTACGCAAATCCTGAAAGTATGAATGATATTGGTGGAAATTACTTTTCTTAGCAACGTTCACCTCTTACTACTTGTGAGATTTTAAAAAAAATCATTAAATAAATATTTTATAGATAACGCTACTTTATTTGCCTGCAGTCATTTTCGTATCAATATTTGATGATAAACCGATCTATTTGGCACCCAACTTGCTTGTGTTTCTAATTTTCTCAGGTCTGAATTTGACTTTTTCATTATGATTTTTACTCTGAAAGTCTTTCTTGAACTTTGCTGTTAATTTTTTTTTGTTTGTTTTATTTGGGAGATTCACAAAACGTATTACACTGTCAAGCATTTAAATAAATTTCAACTCAAAATGCGATGCAAGTTTGAAATTTAAAGGAAGATATTTAGCATCATTTTACATAAATTACGAGATTTTCATAATCATTTATGTTAATTCTAAAATTGTATATGTTTAGTTGAAATCAAAAGAATGGTTTATTAGAATAAAATGCTATACAGAGAAGATTCCATTGTCATTTCAATTGCAGTATACCCAACTTTCCATTCAGTTCAGTTCAATTATAGTAACGTTCTTTTATATTAGAGATAGGATTCCCCACTAGATCTATTTTTGAGATTGACTTAGTAATTCTGAGCCACGTTCGGATGACGGGAGCGAAGCCTGAGCTGGTGGCCCCCTCACCAAACTTCCGCACCACAGCGGCAAGTGGATGTTTGGCCCAGACGAATTTAACGTGTACCAGGTGTACTTAAACGACGGATCTACGATGGAATCGGGTCTCGAGTCTGAAGCCCTCCTGCTCGGAAGTCGAGTTCCTACCACTTGGTCACTGCGGCCCCTTATTTTCTATTCAAGTAAAGTAAGGCGATATATTTTAATAGATAAAATTATTTTTTGTAACTTAGAATTTTATGTATTTTTCCCCTTTTTTCAGGTAAATAAAAAAAAATCCAACGAAGCACCAAAAAATAAATTTCGTCAAATGAACATTTAACTCTAAATCTGTTCTTAGAAATAGCTTTCTTCAAACAATTTTGAAGACTGGAGGAACTTCGCCTGAAGAATGAAGACTTCTGAAGACTGAATTTAATCGAACTAGTAATAAATGCCTTCGAACAATTTTAACCTCGTATTCTTTTTATCTGTTCTTTCAAAGCGACACAGAAATAGACTGTTGAGCTCGATTTGAAAGGTTGTGTGATTGAAGAAAGTGATTGGAGAGTGCCTGAAATGGATCCAGTACATTCGAACTTTCCCAACAAATATTTCTCACCAAAAACCTTTTACTCTAGAGATTTACTGCCTTTCACTGTGAAAAACAGGGAATGGGAACGAAAAAAAAAAGAACTATTTCTGTGCTCGGTTTCAGCCATTTTACAGGCCAATGTTCTTTTTTTTTAGGGTATTAAATTTTTTTGTTCGACTTGATCATAGAGGGTTATTTTCTACGATTGCCAAAGTTGAGTTTGAAAATTCTGTTCTGTGAGTTTTTCAAACCTATCGTTTGTGTCAGCGATTTTATCTGTAACTTATCTTACAATCCCCTTGCTTTTTGTGTAATTTATAGAATTGGACAACAGATTTCGATTGTCAAGTTAATATTATTTCTTTTTCCTTTTCATAACAAATATCTGAAGTTCAAAAGTGAATGTTAAATTTTCTAACATATAACAACTGAACTATTGTAGGAATCGGAGATGGTTCAACTGAATTGTTGGTAAAATATGATAGCTATAACGTGTATACATTCGACGCTAGCCAAAAATAGCGTAAGAAAACAAGTTTACATCCAACTAGGGATTGCAATACCGGTATACCGGGATACCGAATACCGGTATTTTGAGCCATTTCTACAATTTTGTAATACCGGTATTCACAAGTTTAAATACCGGTTTTTCGGTATTTACTAGAAATTTTTAAAATTGTCTCTATTATATGTTCAGGGATCGCCAACATAGAAAATAGTATACGTTTTTGTTTTTATGTCTCCCTAACGGGCGAAATTAACTAATTAATGGCCTAATTAATTGCTTAAAACTAAATTAGCGAAACATAGGTTATCCCTTAGCGAAGAAATTGTATCCATAATGACTGATGGAGCAACAGTTATGAAAAAAGTTGGAAAGTTGATTGGTGCAAATCAGCAATTATGCTATGCTCATGGAGTTCAGTTAGGAGTAATAGATGTATTATACCAAGAAAAATAAAGAACAGAAGAATCCAAATACTGTGGATATAGAAAGTTCGGATTCCAATTTTGAAGAGAGTAAGAGTGAGAGTGATATTGACAATGAAGATAATGACAATGTAATTGTTGAAGAAAATATTGCTAATGAGGATGAAATATTAACCTATCAAGAATTGTTTCCTATAATTTATAAAGATTGAAAAATTGTTAAGCTATTTAAACTTTCCCCTATAAAAGATGACATACTACTAAAGTACATACAAACTGAAAATAAAACAGAATATATGTTAATATTAGATTTTAAAACACGTTGGAACCGTTTACTCCTAACAGCACACATCACACTAGAACAGCACACAATCACTATCTGAAGATTATATATTACATTGAAAAATCACACAGAAGAAAGGTATATCGAAATAGGAAATGTCTTATAGTATTTACATAATTATAATAATTTTAAAAATGAAAACGAAAAAGAAAAGAAAACAACCAATTAAAATCTGATTAAGTTTATAGTAAATTTTCTTAAAATATTTTACCCACAAATTTGTCCACATTCAAAAGAATTTGGTTCAGTTATCGAAGATTATGATGACTCTAATGTCGACAGTGAAAATGAACTGTCACTAAAAATTAGAATTAGCGATAAATAAGAAAATTTCAACGAACCAAAATACAATACAGAAATCAGCTATATTCAAAACCATCCAATAAGAAATCGATTTATTTGAAGATGAGGGATTTAGAAGTAAATACTTGGAAAAAGTATATCGTGCATTGCTAACAGTACCACTAACTAGCGTAGATGCCGAAAGAGCGTTTTCGACAGCTAGTAATTTTTGCACAAAATTACTTTTCAGGCTTAATGACAGTACAATTGATGCATTATGTTTTTTATGATCACATTTCAAAAATGCGTAATAGTGCCACAGACTGAATAGTGATATTTACATTTTTTTGTGATTTAAATAAATAAGATGTTCCTTTACTTTTTTGTGATTCATTATATACTGTTATAATATATAAGTTAAATTATTTTTTGTGATATTTATATTCTGTAATAAAACTGGCATATAAAACAAAAAAACACCTGTGTTTTCTTTCTTTTTCTAAAATTTCTAATACCGGTATTAAAACCGGTATCCGGGTATTAAGGTCTAAAAAATACCGAATACCGGTATTGAAATTTTGGTCCGGTATTGCAATCCCTACATCCAACACCTACTAAGGCCGCAAGTAACTATCAGTAACAGTATTTTTTCATATTCACTATTAAGAGTTGGGAATTATATAAACTCGCCAGTTAATTTGATAAATATTCAAAAATTTATCATATTTAACAAATTTAGTCGTAATTTTATATAATAATCGATATTTCTACATAATCACCTTATTAATCACATTTACCGTAACGTGGAAAATCTCCAACAGAAGAAAGTTAATCAAGTATTGAAATAATAGTACTTATTAATTAATGGTAAAAGAGCTAAAACTCGCCAAATGTAATAACAAAACCAAATTGGCATTGCAATCCTGTGAGCACGCTTGTTCGATTGCTTGTCTTCGCCAATGAATTGCCAATTCTTCATCGTTAATATGTACTGAAATAATTATTATATAATAAACAATAAACAGTTGACTGCCCATTTTTCATAGAATTTCATTAAGATGTCTAATTTTATTGAATTTCAGGTGACAATATTTTAGATTTACAAAATGATGTTTCCAAGAAATTTCTTCATAATATTCTTGCACACTGTCTTTTCAATTTTAAACAAAATTCTTACCACAACTTCAAATTTGTGTCTTTCACAATATAAATATCAATAAGTTCGTTAGGAGTTTACATTGTATCATTGTCTGGAACTTTGCATTAAGTAATTGAAAAATGATAGCTACTTCATCAGAGAACTTTCCTATTTTTCAAGTGTTATATCTAATAAGGAAGTATCCGAAAGGAAATACTATAGTGTTGGTATTTCTTTTTTATAAGAACGATATAGTGTACAAAAATTACATAATGTGACATCTTGATACCATTCTTGTAACGTGCGGAAGCGAAGCACAAACTGGAGCTCAGATGCTTGCCATGTAAAATGCCTGGATACGACTAAAAAATGAAAGATGTAATTTTCAAATTACTTGTGAGAAGAAAAATGTGGCTCTGATAGAGATTACATAATGTGACATCTTGATACCATTCTTGTAACGTGCGGAAGCGAAGCACAAACTGGAGCTCAGATGCTTGCCATGTAAAATGCCTGGATACGACTAAAAAATGAAAGATGTAATTTTCAAATTACTTGTGAGAAGAAAAATGTGGCTCTGATAGAGATTATGAAAAGATCAATTCATTTACGAATAAAAACATGTAAAAAAGTATAATGAAATATATTTTTTTATTGCGTTCAACATTACATGAGAGTTCTATTTCAAATTTAAATCCTGAAGCATCTTTTTGAAAAGTATTGCGCTGTATAATAAAAATATTCAAAATAAGAAGAATGAAGAAGCAAGAGTCCTCCAATAAATTTCGATTTGAAATTCTCTATGTATAAAAATATTTTAAAATATTCCAGAAAACTAATATCCAATGATTTTCTTATGTAAATAAATAATTAAAAAAAAATATTTAAAAAATTAATGTTCATTTGGCCTGATCAGGACATCCTTTAAAATACTGTCCTTTTCAAAAGCCAGCCAATCGCAAAAGTTTCCTCTCATTATAAATTCATTCATTCCGAGAAAACGTAGGCAGAGACGAATTCGAAACGTGTATTTTTCCCATTCTTTCCGACATGGAGACATCCGACTACAATGCATCGGAAGTTTCCGAGTCTTTTCATCAAAAATATCCTTTGCATGTTTCTAGAGAAGATTTTACAGAGTAGAATGCTTCTTTGAAAAAGCTATGCAAAGAGAAATTTAAATCTAATTTTTCTTCAATTTAGATGCACAGATTTCATTACATTATACATAACTTCTTTCACAGCACATCCTTCTTTTACATGTTCCATGAAGAAAGAAAATTGGAATAATTCAACTTCCTCTTTATCATTTCAATGATGGATAGTGATTTAATTTTGTGTCTGGATATTATGAGTTGGAATTTTCCTTTTAGATTAGGATTATATTTCCATTCATTATTTCTTTCATAATGGAAGAAAGATTTTGGCAGAATGAAATTATATTTTGATAACCAGTTTTTGTTCAGCGCTGCTGTTAAAAAGATAAATTTCAATATTGATTAGATTCTATCTGATTGAAATATTCTTTTGATAGAACTAATGCAGTTTGTCTGTCGTACGTGATATTTAAAAATATATTTTTTGTTTACACATTGTTAACTTAGATAACTTTGCCACATATTTCTTTTCTACCATTTACTTTGTAAACTAACTATGTACAAAAATATTCAAAATCATCATAAACCATTAGTCGCTATATCTAGTTTTATATTCTACGGATATGTGATAATTACACATTTATATGCTTTAAAAGTATAACAGCACTGGCAAAGTTACCCGAATAAGGGAAAAATGTGTTTATACGTTCCTTTAATTGTGGAAAGCTTGTAATATGAAAGTTTTATTTTAAGAACAACATATAAAAATATTCAAAATATTACCATTAGTTTATATGTTTAAAAATAATGGTAAAATGTTTAAAATTCACAAAACTGAACGTCTAAAAAATACTTTTGTATTTAATTTGTCCCGAAAGTAAACTTCTCTTTTCATTATTAAAAATATCAATTACATATGTGGCGTATAAAGCTTCATAAGCCAGTTAACAGCCCCTGAACAGGGGTGATCACTTTTGTCTAGTTTTTTTTTTTTTTTTTTTTTTTTTTTTTTTTTGTTACGTGGCTACGAAACCTAGCGTCGCAGGTTCGATCCTGAGCCATGCCAATTTCCGCACATGCATGCTGTTTATATAAATTCAGTACTTCTTCATTATATCTATTTGGGATATAAAAGAATTTTCCGCTGCCAGTAATATGATGATATGTCAAATTCCTCGTCATAATACAATCAAATAAGTTTATAAGCAAAATGTTTTCAATTTCCCCCCACCCTAAAGATTACCATAACAAATATATCAATTTTTAATTTCGAAGAACTAAACCATCAATATCATGAATCAATTGATAAAATTTAGACTGAGACTAAACTCATCACCAACAATACAGAAGATTCACGATCTACCGAGCTTTTTGCACGAGCTCTTACTATCCTTTCATTTAACTTCTATACTTATCTTCCTTTAAAAATATTAATGTCTACTCTACTGTCCATCTGTGATGGTGTAATGCAAGATGCCGCATAAAACTGAACCCTTTAACTTTCTAAAAAAATTTACACTTAGAACAATAATTCCTTTTCTAAGTAGGGGACGGGACATTTGGAATAATTGAAGAAAAGAATCATGGAAAGAAAAGAGAATAATACTATTAACCTTATTATAATACTATTTATCTTCATCTCAAAATTTAGTTATTCTTCAGTTAGTTGTGAAAATAAAATAAACTGAACATTAACTACATCTTTTTTGTCCAGAAGTATACTTTTTAACAATATTTGGATTTTAAATATTTTGAATTTATCTCTAGAGTTTGAAAATATTGATGTTGAGTTTTGACTTCCTTCTTTTGATATAGTCAACTTAAAAGTATATTTGACCGCAATAGACCAAAAATTTGACTCCAAGAATTTGCGCGATGTTAAAATTTTAAAATTATAAAATGGCAACAGTCACATGTAAATGTCGTAAATAAGCAGTTAGACGCTAGACAATAACTAAAAAAATTCTCAACTAACTTTACATTCTTTTATGAATTTTATAAAGATCTTTTTACCGAAGCATCATTTTAAGAACTTTGTGATTTTCATTACAAATGCTCTATGGTCAGATATAAAGTATTCCTAAATTAAAAGCTGTTTGTACATATAACACATTTTTCTACTTTATAGAACAACATATCCGAAAATATCTGGTTTGTTAGTACTAGTAAGTATTTGCGTGAAAAAGAAATGACAAAACAGGTAACGTCATATCATTGACTAATCTAGAGAAATTCAGGGTGAAGCTACAGACTTTGCCACTTTAAAATGATAAAACTCGACAACAGTCCCTTATAATTTAAGAAATCTGTAAATGAATTATTTTATAAAGAAAATAACAAAGTTCATCTGAATATGAACTATTCTATATTGGAAATAAAAAATCCATCTGAAAAGGAATTATTATATATTGAAAATAATGAAGTCCATTTCTGTTAAAAAAAAAGCCATGATTATTTCAAAATCTCTTATGGAGTAATTATCAATGCTAAATATGATAAATGACCTCATTTAATTATATATATATATATATATATATATATATATATATATATATATATATAATTAAATGAGGTCATTTATCATATTTAGCATTGATAATTACTCCATAAGATATATATATTATAATTAAATATGAAAAACTATTATTTAACATCAACACCGAGCTAAATGCAAATGTTAAGACGAAATAATATTGCCCATTTTTTATGTAATTCGTTTCCTTCTCTCCCTACAGTCACTGAAAAGGAATCGTCAAGGGTTAAATAGTTAGCAAGATAAATAGTTAATCAGTTTATTGGTATATAGTACATAAGTAGAAAAAATTAACGAAAGCTTCTTCTGGGAACAAGAAATCTGTACTGAAAAAAAAGAAGTGGATTTATGTATAATAGGTAAATCTAATCATGAAATTTGCATTAGGAAAAGCAAGCATATTTCAGATGGCGTTCAAAACTTCCACTTTAAATTGGTACATGCTTTTTTTATTGATGCTACATGAAATCTCTAACAATTGAAAGATTTTGGAGTAATTATGATTTAATTTCGGATGTAGACATCTCAATAATAAGGCTTATAACTTAATAGATAGACATGCCACTTCTACTTATTTCATAACCCTAAAAGGAATAGTCAAGGCATAGACATTATTCCTCACCCAGAAATAAAAATAAGAAAATACCATCCACTGATAATCCAAATTATATCAGGACATGGGGGATTTACATAATTTTTCCAAAGATTCGGAAGAATGCATGAAAATAAATGCATCTGTGGAGGAATCGGTACTGTCTACCATTATTTAAGCGAATGTATAGAAGCCTTAGAGCTTAGAAAGAATCTGAAAGTTGAAACTAATTACTTAAGCTCAGTACTAATAGTGCCGGAAAATCTTAAAATTATGAAAGACATGACGTTGAAAATTGATATTTTTCCCAAAAATTTAAAGCTAAATAGTATTTGCCATCATTCTGTTATGGGACACCTATTTTGTGGAATACAGAGAATTTTGAGAAGGTTTTCTTAAAGTGTTGGCATGCTGCTCGTAAAACAGGATGACAAATGTAGGGGATGAGGAAGACCAGAGATTGATCACCTGTGGCTTAGGGTTAACCACCTCAAAGAGGATAATATGGATGGGTTATGTTAAAGACAGCAGTCGGCCACAACAAATCCTGTCGATACTGCCTCGTTTAGTGGTGGCGGGGTGGTCGACTATACACAAGAACAAAAAGAAGAAGGCAAGACATAGGTATAGTCAAGTCAAGTTCCACAGATCTAGTAGGCTGGCGAATGGGGCCATAGGGGTCAATCCTACCATATGTGATGTTAGCTGTAATTGCAATAATCTATAATATCAATGAGGAGAGGTAATATTATGCTGGAACAATAATGAGCAATTTTTTTTCCTGAAAATTCAGCAAGACTTGTAAAATAAAGATAAAATATTTCTTTCTTTTAGGCGAGCCTGTAAAAAAAAAGTCTTAGAAGATGATCTCTAAAGTGTTAATCCGAAAATTTTCAGCGAAATGGTTAAAGATTGCATGCGTGAATTAGAGCTTGCACACAATGCATTTTACAGCATGAAAATAATTCTGACCCTCAAATGTCATTCTAAATTATCTTTTTCCGATCTACTAATTCATCAATCATTGATGCAAACACACATTTTATGCAAGGCAATGAAAAATTCAAAACGTAGCATGAAATTTCCGTTACTCTGAAAAAAGATTACAAATGAAGTTAAGAACAATAAATGAATTTCAATTCTTTAAGGTGAAATTAATTTAAAAATAAAAAAAAAACTGAAGCATGAAAAAATAACGGAAAGTTAATGAACAAAACATAAATTAATATTGTCTAATAAGAATTATATTAATCTCCCCCAAAAAAGGTAGAAGATGAATGAAAAAGAAGACACGGTGCATTTTTAACTAATTAAGTTAATTACATCTTCGTTGAAAATGAAAAAAAAAATCAATTAATTTCTTTCAGGATTGCCATTTTGGTTGTCGTAAAAAAAATGCAACGAGCAGTTCAAAGAAATTCGAAAATAATTTTTTTATTTCCTTTTTTTCAAGTGAGGCATTTTTATATCAAAGGATATTCTTTTCAGCATATACCCAATTTTCCAGTAATCTTTTAGAAATTTTCTGACATTAATTGCTATGTGATGCGTTTTATAGTTATATAGTTCTATAGTGAATTATAGTATGCGTTATATATCTGAATACTTTTAGTTTGGAAAAATTATAATAAACCTTCAAATCCTCAATCGCAATATTCAGAGAACAAATATTTAAATATTTATTTTTTATATAGGGTATTTAAATTTGAATCATTTATGAAATAGTTAATAAAAATAATCTAATTATCATGTATATATGAGAAATTATAACGCAAATGCAATTAAAATGTAAACGAACCATTACATTTATACTTAAAGTAATAAACATTTAATTTAATTAAAATTTGCATTCATGGATAATGTTTAAGTACACAAAAGTACCCTGACAATTTTGTATAACATCAATTTAAATACTTATTCGAAAAAAATGTCGCATTATTATAAAAATCATAAAATTTTGAATTTTCGGATTCTAAAATTACAGATTTTTTTAATAACATATTGGGAAAAACTGCTGATTTGTCATATTTTAAAATGCCTTCAGCATATTATATTTAATAAGGCTGCTTTTATAGAACAAAATAACGTGTTTGAACTATGCTACTGAAACATTTTAAATATTTCATTCAGTTGATCATGAGTTAATACAGTTATTCATAATATTACAAACTCAACTACTGTCATTCAATATCGACGGTCAAATGGATTGTTTGAATAATCCTAAAAATATGATAATGACTGAAATGTAATGATAATTGTATGATGATAACATCTGATAATGTCTGATTGATTGCTAAAGTACCAAATAGATCAAATAAACGGACTCTTATCATGCCATGTTATTCTTTTTCGCTATGCTGAACTTTTCGAACATCAGAAATAAGTGGAAAAATATTTTCTAAAATAAAGAAGGAATTGACTTTGCTCTAGTTCCACAAGATATACAATATCTTCTGTGTGTTGCTATATATTTTGAATTCCGTATAATATCACGAAAATGTCATAACTATAAAGTTAAACATTTGGCGCTAATGAGGAGGTAAATATAAATATTTATAAAGAAGATCTGGAAGATCAAAGAACAATTTATATCAAAATATGTTCATAATTTTTATAAAACAATGAGTCAAAAAATAACTCAAAGTCAGGTTTTTTTCTCATAACCCTTGCAATAAATTGGAAATATCCGTTTCATAATCTTAGAATTAGTTAACAAAGTAACTAGGTATATTTTACGGCAATGTTTTTTAAGAACAGCTCATGACTTATTTGTGAACTTTTTCTCCAGCATTCTTTTTTTGGTCTTCATTTCGATATTGACAAAGTCTATACTTAGAATTATATTGCAGTTTCAGGAACATTCCTTGTAACATGAACAAATTAAATTTTAAATTAAATAAGTTTTTCTCAGTTTTATTTAATCTAGAATTGCTGTATTTTATTAAAAATGTGTGCTTTGATTTAAATATGTGCTTTTTATGTGCATTTTTTATTGTATTTATGTGCTTTCATCACGCCATAAAAGTCAGCGCCAATCAGCACTTATTACTGAATCGTTCTTTACGAATGATATTCCAATGAGAAATAATTTCTTTTCCTAACAATTGAAATCAGTGTCTAAATCTTCTTCAAAAATAAAAGCTGCATTTCTTGAAGTGAAAATAAAAAACGATGCATTGCATATAAAATATTTTTGAAAATTAAAAGAAATTTAGATAATAATAATAATTATGGTACTATTTAAGAAACAAAATAACCAAAATTCAATTATCATCCATACACTTAATTATCTGAACATTCGATATTTTTGAGATTGATACTTATTACAGAAAACAGTGTTCTTAATTGTATAGTTTTCAAAAAGGGTTTGACAAAGTAATATGAATTTTACTCATATTATTTGAATATATATCAACATAATCTTCGTATGTTTTCAACATAATCTTCGTATGTTTTCAACATAATCTTCGTATGTTTCAACATAACGCTGCTTCACAATCTCATTATTTCAAAATTAACTATATACTATCTTATACAAACACCATCAAAATGCCTTATGTATAATCACCGATTATATAACTTCACAATCTCTTCATCACAAAGTTTATTTATAACATGGCAAGGAAGCAAAGTTCATTTTTTAATCTCTGTTTTTAAAAAGCGCCTTAAAATATTCAGTATTGTAAAAAAAAAATGTTTTTATTTTTTTATATGATGCAACTTAATGCTTATAAAACTTGTCATTAAAGCTTTTAATAACAACAATTTGTGAATCTGCCACAAGAGCCCAAAGAAGGTGTTTAGCAATAACAGCTTCTTGATCTTTTTCATCGCTATCCCAAGTATTCTAAAAGAAAACCTCATTAAACTCTCATCAGACACAGTAAATAAAGTATCGAAAGAGTCCCCGGCACTGGAGAAATTTGCATATCTCTTCTCTCCTTGCATGTATGTGGAAAGTGATTAAAATTCTTGAAAGGTCTTTTATGTGCTAACGAGGTGTATAATTAGAACATGCTGCTCTTTTTTTTTATCTTGTCAGAAAAAAAAATCATTTAAAAAAGTTCTAGAAACCAAGAAGTGTACTTTGTAAAATGTTTTTCCCTTCCTATTTCAATACAGTGTGTGATGTCGGATACCTTGTGCCTTCATGTACTTTAAGAAACATTAGGAGACATTGATTTTTTATTATAATACTAGGTTTAATTACTTAATAGAAATGCTTTAATAAGAATGATAAAAAATTATCTTTAAATAGATTCTAAATTAAGCTATAATCAATTAGAAATATTTAAGATCTTTGGTCTGCACACGTCAAAAGTTGATTTATTCGTTAAGAAAAATAGTATTTTGATAAATAACGTGTATCTGAGGAGATAAAAAAATACTAATTACATATGAATTTTTGTTTTAAATTTAATATAATAACAATAGTAATTTATTTATAGACAAAGTATGAGAAATGAAGTTAAAAAAATTAACGAATAATGTTGAGTTTCAAATGATTTTTTATATGCTCTAAAACGCATTTATTTGTGATTATCACGTTGCCAACTATGAAACAGAAACTCATCTTCCAATAGGAAAAAAGTTAAAGTGAAACGATAATTAAATGAAGTTAATAATAAGCTTCCCATGTCAAAATAATATATAGTTTCATCTCGGTTTCAGCATTTTAACAGAAAATCAGTAATTGAATTTCAATTAAGTATGTCTTTTTCTAAGCACCAGTAAGAATTTTTTACAATTATTATTTACAATTATATTACAATTTTACAATTATTACCAGATTTAAAATTAGCCACACACACAAAACTTTGCTGGTGGGAGAACCCGCACCCCGATGTACAATATGTCAGTATCCTATGACGGTTATTCACATTTTAATAGAATGCCCACAATTTAACAATGAATGCATTTATTGCTTTCATTCTCCCCACATCAAAATAAAATGCATTCTCCATAAAGTTTACCATCTCCATCTTTTTACCTTTTTAAAAATGATTGACTTTTACTTATTGATATGATTCTTAAAGAACTTTTAGATTATGTCTTACCATTCTATTATTTTAATAGATTTTACAGGTTGACAGGTCCAAGAAGATGATGCATCTTAGAAACAAACTTTTAAAACAATATTAACTCTCACCATATATTTGGCGCAGTTAAATAAAAAAATGATTCAAAAATGGAGGGGGGGGGGGGGCACCTCAAAAATGAGGATGAGAAGGTTTGTTTCTCGCCAACTTGGTAGGTACAGGAAAAGGTGGGGATTGGCTACCTCCTATCGATGACGCGATGTACTTCCGTCGGGAAAGGTTGTACCATGACCGGTGATGACTCTTAAGACTCAAACATAGTTTCAGCCAGTATTGCTATCGCGGCGTTAAGATCATTCAGTTTTATCCGTGTACCTTAAGGCGGTTTGAAGTAAGCAATTTGTGATAACTCATTTGAGTTAACAAGTGCAAGCAAAAATATACATATCCATTTTCAATCTTTTAGTTGATAGATATATTTCTTCATAATTTAATCCATTATTGTATAATTATTTAAATTGAAAAGTATAATCTATTTTTCTACTTTCTTATATATATATTTTGATGTAATATCCGCATCATAATAGATACTATTCTATTATTATTTAACACAAAAATAGAATACAGATCAATTAATATGTATTTATATGACCATTTTTTTCAATATTTTTCAAACATTTGGTAGTTATGATTTAATTATGAAAGTTCAAGTTTCGGAATGTATTAATAATAATATTTGATAGCAAAAATGTATCAAAATATGTTTCAAAATTATATTCAGTTACTTAACTAAGTGGCAAAATAAAATCGTTGAGACAAAACTATTGAATAATTTAAAAATTTTCGTTCCCCTTTATAACATCATAATTTATTTAAATATTTTCAGCACCAAATAATAAATTGTAGGTTAAAATATGTCCTTATCACACCACCGATTGTTTAGCAAATGTTTTCACTCTTTCTAATTTCTAAAAACGTTAAACAACAGCAATTAAATTCATAGTCAATAGTACAATAAACAAAAAAATTAAATAAAAAATAATAGATTTCTTATAATATGTCGTTCTTAACTGATATTTCCCGATGAAAAAAAAAAAAGATTCTTCTACAGAGATTTAATTCAGTAAAAGAAAATTCCTTTTTTTTTTTTCTTTTTGTCAAGGGAACAACCATGTTTTTTATCACTTTCAAGTGAAGCTTTGTCATTGTGAAGTGTCCCAGGTACTGAAATGTTGAGTACCGTTTCCAGAAATCCAGACATAATTTCTTCCTTCTGCTTTCATCTATATGTTCGATGGAGAATTACCTAAGTCCTTTTCTTCCATTTCCAGGTAATTTGTCACTGCTAAGAGTAGGGCTTTCTCAAGAGATAAAAGATTTCTCATGGCCATATATCATCCTTCCAGTTTTGCAAGTTACTTTGCTTGGAGCAAATATTAGAGAAAAGAGTGCTATTCTAGGAAATGAAGGTAATTTAAATTCTGAAAGGACAATCTTAGTCTTTAAGATAGTTAAATGATGAACGTTTGTTGAAAAATGACCTATCTTATTTTGTGGTTTCACCGAAGAATTCTTTATATTTTAAATTAATTTAACAACATTCATTACAAAATGCAAAATGTTTTATATTTCGAAATTGTGAAAAAATATTAAATTATTTACCTTTTGGAGAAGAAAATCTTTTTCTGTTTTTAATTTTCAAAAATCTGAATAGTGATATTTTCTTCTATATTTCATCGAAATAATCTATTTTTAATTGATATTTTTAAATTGTAATATGCACTTTTATGAAATGTCTTTTTTTGTGTGGGATGAAGTTTAAAAATTAAATTATCTGGTATGTTACAGTTTAATAACTCATACTGCTATTAAATTCGTATTAAGATCGATTATAAAAATGCTTACTTTCTTAAATATTGAGAATATAGCATTTATGTCCGATCTATATAGATAGGTATGAATACTGAATAAATTATTGATTGACATTTCCCGATATACCAATAATGAATAAATAAACCAAATTTATTTATTTATGTCCGATATTTTCTTAAATGCCGGACATAATAAATCTATGATAAACTGCTTAAGATCTGCAATTTGATAGAAATAAGCTAAAAAGAAATCTTTATCATGTAAATTGGTTTCTTAGAGTTCCTTCATTCATTTTTTTTTTTTTTTTGGAAAGCTGCATGTTTTAAATTTTATTTCACAGTTTCTTAGTATTTCTTTTCTAATTTTGTATGAAACTATGTTTCCTTTGGTATATTGATCACCAAAAGATAAAATGAAACAAACGAATGAAAATATAAATGAACCATTTTTAAGACATGTTCACCTTCTCTCTATAGGAAAGGTTGTCAAAGCATACATAAAGTTATTCTTATAAACTATAGTTTACAGCATACAATTTTATATCGGTGTGATGATTATTATTCCAATTTTCTAAGAAAGTCAAATCATGATTCTTGATTACCAAAATAACTTAAAAGAAAGAATATATGGGGAAATGTTAATAATTTTATAAAACCGAATGTTAAATAATATGAAACTGTTAAATATTTTATAAAATTGCATTTTTCATAATTTATATAGAGTAGTCTGGAAAATTATTCAGCCAGTCTTGTCTTTTCAGAAAAGTCTATACGGTTCTCACTCCATTTGTACTCAGAGTGACCACGAGATCTTAGTTGTGACTGAAAGCAATAACTAGTGAATACAACAATTATTAAGAAAATTGAAATAAATTAATTGAAGCCTAAAACTGGAATACTTCATGTGGATTTACTGAAAATTTTTCAAAGATGAAATAACATTTTAAAAAGAGAATTTTCTCTTACTATTATGTGCAAACGTATTAGCCATGAAAGCATATTAAAATACTGCGCTGGTTTTGAATGAAATCTGGAAATTTAAGTGGAATCTGAAAAATTGAAATATCGTCTTTCCAATTTAGAAAAAAAATCGGTCTGTAAGAATGTTTTTATTCCAAATTAATTAATTATAATTAATTCATTTTGCAAGTAATTAGAAATAATTAGTGAACAATCTATTTCATGAGTTCATTGATTTCTTCTAACAGAAGATTTAACAGAAGTCAGTATCGCTTGATGTAATAAAATAAAGGTATAAATTAACAGAAAAGATATGAAGTATTGAAAACATATTAATTTTTTTTCATAACTGCTCGCGACATTCCTGCACATTACATTCACTACATTCTAATTATGTATTTTGCAGTTTTCTTATGGAAAATAGTTTAATATCGGCATAAAACTGAATGAGAGAGTTTGATTATTTAATCATGAAATAAAATAAATAGAATTTTGAATTCTTAGAAGCAGCAAATATTAAAAGAATTTATAGTTCAAATGGCTACAATAAGCTTATTAAGGACTGAAATAGAAGTACTTTCAAATAATTTGCAGCATCTTTAGACAGCATTGTGACAGCGTGGCATGCTATCATATTTCAATCACTTCCTTGAGTTAGCGATCTAATCAAGAAATGTTGTTTTATTGTATGTGAGAGAGATTTTTGTGACCTATTTAAACATGGATTCGAATTTTGTAAGTCAAAGAACATTTTGAATTTTCTTATGCACCTTCTTCATCATAGTAGAGTGGAGAAATTCAAGTCATTGTATCCTTAAACGATTTCTTGTATACACACATTACTAGAAATTCCATTTCCGAGAATTTCCATGAGATTCTTTCTTGCAGTTCAGGCCAATATCTATATTTTGTTCTGTTTGAGAATTATAGGAATTAGAATCTTCCTCGTGATTTTATGGATATTTAGTAGACTTTTCAATAAATTTAACACATGCACCAAAAAGAATCAAATGTTCTTCCACGAAACTAAACGTATAAAAGCTTTAAATCTCTCTCGAATATGTTATGCAATCTAAGACATTCGATAACTATTTTTTCCCCTTCACACCCATATTCCTTCCTATCCAATTCATCTATTAATAGCCAGTTATCTTCAAAACTAGGACAATCTTTTCGATGAAGGAAGGGGGAGAAATCAAAAAGAATGTTTCTACTTACTTGATTTTGGAATGGCATGCAAAATAGACATCTTCTCAATAATTCAGATGATGTCGAACACCTCATCCCATTATAAATTCATTCTATCAAGAAGAAAGTATTCTTTTTTCCGATGTCTCAAGGGGCACTCGAGTCGATTTCGTCTCGCATTTCATATTTTTTTTCACCACTACTTCAGTAACTTGTTATACATTTCGTTATACAACATTTTCTTTTAAAGTGCTTTCTCTTCATGCACATTTTAGATGACAATTAAATTCGATGTTTTTATTTTGTTTTTTAGTCATTGATATACAATGCAAGATATTTTTCATAGAATATTTTTCCTATTCCCATTCTTTCCATAAACAAAGGAAGTCATAAAAATCCATTTCATTTGAGATCTTCTCAGGGAAGATCGATTGCAGTTTAATATGATATCTCGATTTCCCAACGAGCTTTCTTATTGCTTGGAATCGCATTTTCATTCATTATTTTTGAGAAAAATACAGGATCTATCATATATAGATTTATTTTATCATATTTGATTCCTATACAAATAATTTATATTTTAATGAGACGATTTTGTTTCACAACGATTCTTACTTAGTTTATATCAATATTGATTAGATTTGATAGCATTTCGAAATCTCATATAAATCGATTTGCTTTCAAGCCGATAAATAAATCGATTTCCTTTCATATATATATATATATATATATTTCATAATTGGATTGAGATTTCTTATTTTCCAAACTTGTCGCATTTTATGAAATTAATAATTTTATAAAATTTAATTAAATAATTTCAGGGTATTTTTATGAAAAAGAATTAAACTTTAATTAGTTAGTATTAAACTCTTACCTAAAAAAAGTTTTAGTGTAAAGTGTTTGTAATTCAGAAAGGCTAACAAAAATAAATAAATTGAATATCTTCTAAGATTTTTATCTCTTTATGTTTAAAGGTGTTTTTATTTTAATATATAGATACAGATTAGATGTTTTAAAATAGATAGAAAATCAACATTTATATATGTCCCAAATTATCCCAAATCCTTTATTTTCCTCTTGAAATACAATGATACTAAATTGACAAAAATCCTTGATCATAATTTAGAGAAAACAAATAACTTGAAACTCAGAAATCTTATTATTTTATCTCTCAAAAGTATAAATATAGCGAGAATATACAATAATAAGTACTATTTGTTATTGGATATGTATAAGATTTGTATAATAATGCTGGTAATACAAAGTAAAAGACAGCCTTGTTCTCATTGTTCCGGGTGAGGTGAAATAAATATAATCTTAAAAACGTAGTTCATTTCATCATTGGAATTACAAAGATAGCGTCTAATCCCAAGAACCTGGGATAGAGAGACCTTTCCTGTGAAATGTCAGTAAATGTTCAGGTATCAGTGAGTGGATGGTTGATAATACAAATTCCATAAGAAAGGTGCCAAATGTCTTTTTTTTAAGTGACTACAAGTACCCAAGTATATGCAGTCTGCTATGATTTTTTTCAATATTGAAGCTTCCAAAAATCCCGTTAAAGTACTTGACAGTAACCCCTCGAAATTTCAGAATATTCGAAAGAAATTTCTACTCACCGTCGTTAACTGCAACTGATTTGATACAGGATCACGTGATTTTTTTTTTCGTAAAGTCCCTCTCATTGAGCAAAAGAAAAGCAAAATTAATTCAACTGCATAACTTTCATCACCCAACTTTAGAGAACCATCGCGTAACCAGTGATTTCTTAACCCCTAACTGGAGACAGGAGTTAAAATGACTCCGTATTGTTTATTGGTTCTGATTATAACATGGTTTATTTGGTTTTTTTTGTCCTAGAGTACAATCATGTCTTCAGTACCTTCAAGGTGTTCTTTTAGCAGTATGTTGGCAGAAGTCTGAAGTTTGAACTCGTGCCCATAACCGAGTTTTTATTTCTCAAAGTTTTCGTTGCTATTTATGTAGTTATTGACCCCACGTCTCTGAAACTGTGATTGAAAGAATATATAACGTACCAGTTAATTTCTACTTATTTCATATCTCGATCATCTTTCTTTTTCTAGAATAACATATTGTAGTGAAAAAAAGAAATGGATAATACTGGTAAAGGAGACGAAAAAGTAAAAACAGATAGAAGTGGAAATTACCTACTAGAAAATATTGTATCATTTTCCCGAAAAAAGATGAAGGGGAAAACATCTACTCTATGCCATTCTTGTAAATACTCAATATGTGGACAATGTTCGGTAGCCATAAGCCCCAGTTGCATTTGGATGATGTAAAAAACAAAAAATGACAAAGAAATAGTTTTAATATAATATTTTAAAATATTATATTCTTCGTTTTTGTTTGTTAAATTCTAACAATTATTATTTTTAGTGCCATCCCATAATATCTAAACGAATTAAGTATTTATTAAAAAGTTGTTTAGGTTTAGATTAGGTAGGTAGGTTTTCTTATAACAAATTTCCAACCTTTAATATACTACTCCATGCTTCTGACCAAGTAAGGAGATTCAAGTCTAGAGTGATTGTTAAGTACATCAATCCCTTAAGAATACGTGCTGAAATTGAAGTATCTGAAACAGAAGAAGAATCTTTTCATTCTTTGAAAAATCTTGGGTACTTCTTTGGTCTGAGATCCAAAGGCCGAGAATCGATGTTTAAAATTTCAAAAACTACAAAAAACAGAAAGGAAGAAAGAAATCACTACATTAGGCCAAATAAAGTGTTTAGTACTAGTAACTTTCCTATTTTTTTCTCTTTCAGTTGAGACTGTAGAAGCAAACATCATTAAAACCTCATCAGATGGAGTAAATTAGTAACTTGGATCTCTACACAGAAGACCCAGATCATTGAATAATTAGCATACAGTTCCCCTCTTCAACTGAGTTTGTAAAGTAATTAGAAAACCATTTGTGTTTGAGCGAAGAACTTAACTATCGATTAAGTTTTTTCCAATGCCCTATTTGATATAAAAGATGCCCGAATGTTAAAAAAGCCAGAAGGTGAAAGAAATTTCTCTGGATTAATTTTAAGGAGCAGAACGTTAAAATCATTTTATTATTGATTTTTTTTCTAAGTGATTAAAATCTCAAACTATTTAGAATCTTAACAAAGCATTGATAATTTGTTGCTTCTAGTAAAATTTACTTAATATCTAGAGAAGTAACATCAAACGGATTTAAAGCAATCTTGTGGAATATTCAACAGTATCATCACTAGTAATTTTTTTTTTTTATTCTTCTGAAAAATTTTAAGACAAAATGTTAATACTTTATTCCATAGAGTGATTATTTAAGTCATTCTTAAATATTAATAGTATTATAATATATATTAATAGTAATACTATTAATTATATTAATACTATTAATATAATATATATTAATAGTAATATATTAATAGTCATAGATGTTCTGTTATATTCTTAACTATTTTGGGGATGTTAACTAATTGGCATTTTAGTAATATCGGTATTGGCATGTGACGGGAATTTTAAATTAGGAAAAAAATTCTGTCTAAAATTTTGCTACTTTAATCACTTTAATAAATTCTGTTTTAAATTTCTACCTGATAAGAGGCGAATTTTAACTATTAGATGAAAAAAGTAAAGCAAAATGAAATATATTTTTTTTTAATTTCCACAATTGTTAGAAAGAAACACCTATAATTCTAAAACTGGCTAAAACTAAATTTGTAAAACAATCATAAAATGTGTAGCAACATTTCATATTGCATTACAAAAGTATATCTATTAAAATTCAGACTGGTTTTTCCAGTTTTCAAAAAATTCAGTATTTCTTCCAAATGACGATGCATAAAATCAAATGAGTTGTATATACACAGTTTTACCAGTCACTATACCACTTAGATAGCTTATTTTTAATAGGTTTTTTTTTACTAATCTCCATGTCGAAATCATGAGTTGTATCTTGAAGTTCAGAAATTGTAAGCTGGCAGTCATAATTTTTTAAGAAAAGTTTGTCTAATCTGAAATATATATTCGTAGAAAAGAGACTTATTTTCCTCTCTGATAATTTTTCTGAGACTTTAATGAATATTGCATCGTGATATTCTTATTCCTGATATTAAATTTTTGGTCAATAATATGCCACTTCACAACCGCCACCCAATCATGATTTCTTTATTTTCTGCTACCTTCATCTAGCTTTTTTTTTTTTTACTGGATTGTAAAAGCATTAAAAAAAATTCGGATCGCTTAGTTCTTATTTTTGTTCTACTCCACAGCTTTGACACCCCTTGCCCCCCCCCAAAAACGGTTTTTGAAACAGATTTGGGCACCACTCATGTCGATTTTTTTTTTGTTAAATTCCTGCTAGGGCTAATTGATGCACCAGCTTCCTCATTTTTGCATTTTGTAATAAATGCGCCTCTACTTGCACTGAAAACTTAGTTCTCACCTTGATAACGGTATGCAACCAATGCTTTATTAACACAATATGCTTTTATTTAAAGCATTTACTCAAATCAGACACAACCATACACTCTTCTATGCATTTATTTATCTGAGAAAAATTCCAGATAAATAAATGCACATGCGGAATACGCATGGATCTCATTCTTTGGAGAAAGACAAATGTTTTTCAATTATCTTCTTACAATGCGCCCGTCATTTTCGTTCATTTAAAGAATCATCTTGCCCAAAAACGGCTATCAGGACACATTAGTGGAATTCTGCAAGAACTCAAAAATAACAATTTTTCTTTTGTAGTTCTTACAGAATTCCACTAATGAGTCCTAATAGCCGTTTTTGATTCTGTTCATGTTCTTATCATTTTTTAGTGCTCATGTATGTATTTAATTTGGACGTCTAATACATGTTTTAATGTTGCATATTTAGATTTATGTCCTGTTTAGAAGCAGCATGGGAAATATTTTGGCATATATATATATATATATATATATATATATATATATATATATATATATATATATATATATATATATATAGTGTCGATATATAGTGTTATATATATATAGTGTCGGCCCATGGTGAATTAAATGGTACATAATTTATCTGGAACTTCTTCACCAAAATTGTACGGCATACTGGTACTCTGGTTTTGATCATATTTATAAACGTTTGTATGTGTGTGAGCCCATGAAAGTAAATATTTTTGGTATAGGATCTTTATTTAGGCAACTTGTTAGACAGCAATCGTCAGAAAATTTGGAACATTCATGCTGGACCTCAATGAATTGATTAAAGCAATACAATTTTAGCCATAATTTTTTCTCCTAAAATTTGGAAAAAATGATTATTTGGATATTTAAAAAGAATTAGGATTATTTGGATATTTAAAAAGAATTAGACACATTCTACTTTGGCAAAATATTGAATGTCGGTATTTATTTTACACAGTTAATACTTTAAAAATATTTTACTAAAGTTTTATGTTTCAATGCATTGGTTTCGAGTAATTTAGGAAAAGGAGAAAAACACTTCATTTTATTTTTATTTTTCATCTGGAAGCCAAAGTTCCCCTTTTAATAAGTAGAGAAATTGGAGCAATCGTACTGAACTCTTACTGAAGCAATTAAAGAAGAAATTTGGCCATAGATTTTTTTTTTTTTTGAAAATCCCCGTCACCAGTCTATGTTTAGGTAGCTAAGATACAATTTCTTACTCCACTACCCCTAAAAAATGGGAAAGCGAATAGCAAAAAGTTGGAGACTTTTTTGAAATATCAGTTAAAAAGATATATATGATTTCTTTGTTAAAAGGAAAACACCGTATTAAAATAAATAATATATATATATATATATATATATATATATATATATATATATATATATATATATATATATATATATATATAAGAAGTCAAAGTAGTACAGATCTATATTACATCATACACTCACATAAGCAAACACAATCAACGCTTCATAAGATATGTATTTTGATTTGACAGAATTAGATATAATCCTAAAAATGGTTATTTTGAATTCATGATTTAAATTATGGAACTTCATGAAATATTCCAAATCGAATATTCAGAACTCCAAATACCTTCTCTATATATTGTTTCGTATAATATAGAGAAAGTAAAAAGATATTTCTTTAGAAATTTACTCCAGAAAACAAAAGGAATTCCCACTATGGTCGATTAATCAAAGCGATCGATTGCTTTGAAACTTCGTTACGACCGACATACCTATGATTAATGGCCATAGATAGACTAATGATGCGCTATAGAGAAACACAGCTTCTAAATTTAATAGAATTTGTAGAAGTTTTAATGAATGCTAAGAAACGAATTGATTTCTACTTTTGTATAGTAATAAATCCTTTAAATAGCAAATTCTTTTTCAAAAGTAAATAAGAATTTAAACTTGAAACTGATTTATTAATAAATCTCACAAGTTGTCTTTTTCTTTCTTGTCATTTCTATATAGAATAAAATTTTTGCATTGAACAAATATATTTACTTCTTGATGTGATGAATATGATTTTAGATTTCTCTAATCTGGAAAAAGATAATTTTGCATTTGTTAGTGTCTGTCAGAGAACAAAATATTTGGAAAATGAATGTTAGAAGAATGAAATAAACTTTGTAGAAATGAAATCCTCCGAAAATGCGGCTTAATGCCTGTCTATGCTTAGACTGACAAATTGTTGGTTGCAATAATTCTTCATACTGTTATTCTGTAAGATAACAGATGAATGCCAATATTTGAATGAATGACATAGAAAACGACTATAATGATAGCTTACGCTTTTTTTTTCTGTAGATTACTATGTAATTTCTAATATTATATTATGTCTCATTTTATTAAAAAAATGGCTCATTCTACAATGCTTTCTTCTTTTATTTCCATTAATAATAAATATTGAATATTCAGGAATATTCAGCGAAAGAATATTTTTGAGAGAGCAAACTATCAGCAAATCTACTGGGTACAAACAGTTTGTCAATGAGATTTAGTAAAAATTGTTCTAATTCTCCCTTTACTCAAAAATATGGTACACATAAATACAGATACAGGGCACCCTGAAATTGATTGATGATTTTCAAAAAATTCTTGCGTAATAAGAAAATGATTAAGGTGAAGAAAAAAATTCATGTCACGGGGCATAAATTTTTCCTCCCACAATTTTTTGTCTTAGTTAAAAATCCTGTCGATAGATGGCGATGCAAGTCCCTTTTATCGCTTTTACCACATGCAAACCATTAAAATACGCAGTCTCAGAAGGGATTATTATTTTCGACTATATACTTTTAAACTATTCTGTGACTGGATGAGTAGCAGACAGCTGAATAGCAGATTATAAAGGAAAGTTTTGAAAATGACGTATTCGTTAGATGAAATGATTTTTCTTATATTGAAATTTCTCCGTCTAGACGAGAGTATTCAAAAACAAAAAAGGATTTCAGTTCTAATTTTATTTCGCTACGGTTTCGCAGTTGAATAAAATAAAGCAAATTGTACGAGAAATTCAAACAGACAGGTAGCGTGGCGGATGAGAAAGTTGGGATTGTAGGAAGGAGCCTTTAGACTATTGCAGATGCAAATGTACAGGCAGTCGAGGAAATAATTGCACACTCCCCTAGAATCAATCCGATAAACTGCAGCCACATGTCAAATAAGTAAAACGGCGAGGCATAAGATAATGCGCGAGTTCATAGCTTTGTTCTCATATAAAATTCAAACACAGTAATCGCTTCATACCGTATCCGTAGAGAAAAGGATCATGTTTGCTGAACATGATTGACGTAGGTAATATTGATGTACTATACTCTATATGGTTTTCCTATGAACCACACTTCCATTTCGGTGGATTCGTCAATAAGCAAAATTGACGAATATGGGGTACTGAGAATTTCATATATTTATTCTCAAAACGTGACTGCATTGGCAGCTGTTTCTAGCATATGTGTAATTAGACCCTTCTTTCTACATGATGCAATGACTTCAAAACGATATATCGAAATTTTCCATGACTTTGCTGCTTGCTTTGAAGAATGCTTTAGTCGAAGCTTCGTTTTCCTTTTCTTAGAAGAATGTTTTGATATGTGTGTAATTACTTTAAATTACGTTTGCTTAACAGGAAAGGGAATCAACTACCACCTTATTCATCAGACTTCAATCCTTTTCATTTCTACCATTAAGGTAATTTGAAAGACTCGGTGCACCAGACGAATGCCCGAACACTTGACGAACTTGAAGATATAATCAGTGAAGCATGTGCAGCCATTCTGGCATATGATTGCGGTTGATAGTGGAAATTTCGAAAATACTGTACTGAGATTTTTATTTATTAAAATATTTCGAAGAATTGTGATGTGATTTTCAATTTTTCTTTATGTACATTGTTTACTGATTGCAGTGCCATCAATCGAAAACTTTTTGAACTAAAACTATAATCTTGGGAGAAAAAAATTTCTGCCCTGTCATATAAATTTGATGTAAGAATTGTTTTTTAACCTTCACTGCTTTCCTGTTATGCATTTCTTTAAATCATCATATACAGGGTATCTCAAAAACCTTGATCGAGACTTTTATTCCTTAAATATTGATCATAGACATATGCTGTAAATTACAAAGTTGTATAAAAAAGGTTCTAATTGTTATAAAATCGATTAAAACTTACAGGGGATTAAAGTTTAAAAAATACAAAATTCAAATTTTTATACGGACCTAGCAAAAAAAAATTCCCAATGAGTAAAATGTGTCCCATCCTTTCATAAGGTCATGCACAAAATTTCAGAATTTTATCATGAAAACTGTCAAAGATATGTTAAAACAAAGTTGGTGAATCACAAATTAAAATGCAAATGTTTACAGCTTCAGTGCAGACGAAGTGACAAAGGAATGCATCATAAGGAAATAGAATATGCTTGATATCTTTAGTTTTAAATACCAATTTTAAAACCTATGCTTCCTGAAAAATACTTTAAAATTTTATATCATGAACTACAGAATATAACTTAAAAATGGCAAAGTCAATGAACTTGTAAAAAAATATATGTAATCTTTCCTTATGTAATCTTTCTTTTAAGTTATGTAATCTTTCCTTTAATTTATTATTTCTACAAATTTTTAATTTTTCTGAACCAGTAAATAGAAAAATTATCAATCATTACTTTCTTTGTTAATTTGTGTATGACACCTAAAACATGAACATCCGATATGATTTTTCCTCTTTGCGAATTCATATCCTGGCATCGAAAAGTGGTTTAAGCGTTTTCGTATTTTCATATTGTTTACACCTTTTTCATTTTACACCTTTTTTTACGCAACTTTGTAACTGCGGTCAAGGTTTTTGAGACACTCTGTATATATATATATATATATATATATATATATATATATATATATATATATATTCCAAAAATGTATGCTATTTTTTAATATTTTTAATATTTAGTTAAGATGAACGAATTTTCTGATAGCATACAAAAAAATTTCGTTTACGCAGCTTTGCTAAAAGCGAGATCTGGTTATTTCCAGAGAAATTTGAGAGCATTTTAAATTTGTTCACAACTTTCCCTCACAGTGAGTTTCGTATAATAGAATAAGGAAATGATTACTCAGACTTGTAATTTTACTTCCGTATGTACTGTCGCATGCATGTACATATGCATGCAACAGTAGTTTATCAAAACCATCCATTTCAAAAATAAACCTTTGTTTTTGTATTTTAATCAAAATTTTAAAAAAAATGTGGGTAAATATTTTTTTCTTAAACATAAACACTTTTTCTTAACGTCTCGTCCAGTTTTGCCTGATAAAATCGAGGCCATAGGATTACAAAATTATTTATTTTGTGCTTAAAAGTTTCATTTGATGTAAAATGTATAACACACTTTCTGGCTGGGGCACTATAAATAAGAATCTTGTTTCTTTCCTCAAATGAAAGGTAGAATCCATTCAAACATAAAAAATAAGTAAAAAAAAACCTGCAAATGAAACTGGAAAAGTAAACAACAGAATAACTGGCTTCCTTTTATTACTTTGCCCCTTCCTCGGATAAGAACCCTGATGATGCTGAGTGTTTACACAACACGAACATTTCTCTCTTCGCCAATAAATTCTTTTATTTACTTATGTGTTTTTATTTGACTTCCTGTGAGGATTTCAATGTTTGTACAAAATTGTGATCAAACACAATATTGGCTAGGTCATGGATATGAGAATTATAAGGAACTGCACTTATATTTACCGCAAAATTCTTCATGTCGGATAGTAAACAGTTATTTTCTGTTTTTCTTTCATTCATTTTTTTGTCTGATCCTTCTGATTTCTAATAAAAGTTTTAGTATAAAATAGTAACAGAACAGTGTCTGAATATGTTTTTTATTTCCTGAGAAAGTTTCTATAATTATTCAACAAAGTTAATAAATAAACAGTAAATACATAAGAAACTGCGTTGTAAAACTATGTTTAAAATACAAATGATGAAAACTGCAAAATTAACATCCAATTACCAATTATTTTATTCCTTGATGCTTATCATATATCATTTTCAAACAGCGAGCATTTAGCTAAGGAAGCAAAATGTTTGTTAAAAATATTCAGAAAGAATTCACACGGAATTCGCTTTGATTATCACATTAATATTTTAATGAATTTAATTTCACAGTTACATTATTAGAAAAATATGATAAATTATGCTTCGATTTTTTGATGAAAAGAGTTTCTTGAGACTAGAGACAAAATTCTATCAAAATATCAACTTTCTTGTATGTCAAATATTTTTTTGCTAATATGGCAAAAAAATTCGGAGAGGAAATTAGAGTTCGGATGTCGCTATTCCTGTCTTTCAAGTTTTTTTTTTTTTTTATATTCTTCTGAAGATTATATTTACTTAGTATACTAGCTGGTAGCCGGTGCGTTGCTGCCGTAGAAGAAATAATTCTAGAAATATTGTTTGAAATGGCAAATAGCTATCTTGTTTAGTTAGGAATGATAGAAAGAATGGCATTGTTTTCTTTTCGACAATGAATAGATTCATTGTAATTGAATGATATATAATGGTAAAGTATAAATAATATTTTTTTTTACTTTTTGACTTAATTAATTAAGTATACTTTAGGGTAGACAACATTTTCCGTTTATCTGTCTTCAGCAAAAATAAATAAATTTCTAGGCTGACCGACTCGTGAGCATACAACATACAACTGGACATGTGAAAAACATGAATTTACTAGGTTAAAAGCAACAAATTGGAAAAGTCTTATCACCATCGGATGAACAATACGGCAGTGCATAAAATACGTTCATTTTTATATATTAGATATAATAATTGTACTATGCCTATAACTTTCCCACAAGTGCAATCAATAAGTTCGCCAAATTTTATCGTCATCGGATGAGCAGTACTATAGTGAATAAAATACGAACAAACAAAAATTCATTTTTCTATATTAGATAAATATAAGATCAGCACTAATTGCAGTCTCCGATAACATAACAACACATATCAAAAGTTTTCACCCTACCAATTTATGTTTAAATTACATAATCGAAAATTTAAATAGTGGCCTTTTTTAAAATAAGATTTTTTAAAATTTATTGGACGAACTAACTCTTACTTTAAATAGGCTCTATTTGATATTGTATGCAAGATATTCTAATTTTCTGACATTTTCAAAGTTGAACAATTTTTATTTTATTCATTTTTTAACTTCCGCCAGTCTTTAATGGTTGTCTTATAAAGAAAAAAAAATCTATAAACTGATAAAGAACATCTCCAAAGAATTTTAAAATCTCCTAAATATTCGTGATCTGAAAACACTTCCGCATCTTACTGTTTCACATTTTGTCTTTTCTTCATCTAGGTTGACAGTTCCTATCCCCCGCTATCCCTACCCATTTCCCCAGAATTCATAAGTCTGTGACTTCGAACCACTCATCGAGATGAAGAAGATACGTTACAAAGCGTACATGCCTTCCTCTGTTTTTCATTGGGAAGTCACGCAAAATGGAAACTTCTCATTTATTCTGACAGCGATGATTCATTTTCTCATTATAAATTCATTTACTCCCGTGAAAGAGGAAGGGGCGTTCCACATCGATGAATTCGCTCTTTCAAAAAGTCAGAAAGCATCCTCTGTAAAGAGGTTCGACGCTGCAGACTATTATATTGTCTTGAACTCAAAGAGATTCGAGAGAAGAAAAAAAAAACACATCTCATGAAAATGCAAATAGAAAAATCTAAATCTATTTCCCTTATTCTTAGTTGCAGACATTTGATTAAAATATTATTGCATGGCTGAAGATCTCATTTTTCGAAGCTCTTCCTTTCATTTACTTTGCGTACATGAGTAAAGGAAAGGATAAGAATTCGGAAATTCTGAACTTTTAGATTCAAGTAAAATTTTAATTATATCTTTATATTTCAGCATATCAAAGGAATTGTTTATGAGCTTGTAATTACATTTACATTGAATATTATTTCAATTAATTGTTTATAATCGGGAATTGAATTTTATTACGCTGTTTTTTTCTACGTAGAATCGAAAAGTTTCTTTAGAAGTAATGACACTGTTTTTACAAGAACGATAATTCAAGCAATATTATTTTTTAATTAGAAAATTAACATTGTTACAATATCCTTTACTGTTTATAATATGCTATATACCATTCAAATATTCTTTCTTCAAAATTTAGTGCAATTAAAAAAGTCTATGAAAAATAAATTAAAATGTCACTTGTTTATTGGTTGTCTTCATTTTTTGGCATTTATCTTGATAAATTTCAGACATTCAGGTCAGCGCAGCATTTATAATACCCATAAATATGGTCAACAAAGAGAGTATTATTCAAATTGTAAAGTTAAGGGTATATGATACTTTCCATGTACAGTAAGTTTTAGAAATAGGCCTATTGGTCTGAGTCTTTTCATAACTGTGATGCTCCTTTAAAGTCTGAAGAATTTGCATTTCATTCAGCAGTTGCAAATTTTGGTGAATTTTTTTCTTTATGATTATCCGGTGTAGATAATTTTAATTAAATAGTTTATTATATTTAGGTAATTTTGGAGACTGCAAATATTTCTTAATCGGAAATGAAACAGGAAATAAAAATGCAAGAATTCCTTAAGTGCTTTTTACCGGGTCGAAATCTATTGCACTTGCAAATATCTTAACATTATAAACGGCTAATACTATTTGACTAATTTTCTGAAATGATTTTTTTTCATATTGTCAAGGCGGAAATGAAAGAAAATAAAGTAGGAGCTATTTTGGAATTTTGAAATTTTTGATTCGCATTTTTAGCAGAACTATAATGATCTGCTTCTACAGAACAAATGCAAGTAAAAGTTGCACAGAATAGCTTTTTTGAATGACCAAACATGGTATTTAAAAGACTGTAAAGGAATAGGGAAAATGCCAGTCAATTTCCCGTTACTTGCTTTTATAGGATTGTGTATATTCGAGTATTAAATGTTTAGTGTCAAAGAGTTGTCCATCGTTTCGTATAGAAATACGTCAGACGTGAGTCCTCTTTGACTTTTCAACTTCAGGGTGATTTTTCTAGCTAGCATATTAAAAACTACGTCACACAAAATGAATTCCTTCTGAAAAGTTGTGTTCTGTGTTGGTGTGGGTTAAAGCCAAAAAATGGAGACTATTCTCCGACTCAAGCAAATGAAACTTCATTATAGTTTCACTTCATTTTATTAAAATATATAATTATAAATGGTAACTGAAATTAATCTTCATTAGCTTTATAAATTCTTTTACACCATTTCACTCATCTAATAACAAACAAAGTCGCTATCATTTGCGTAAATCTTTCTGGATTCAATGACAGATAATTGATAATGTAACAAAGATATCATAGAAAGATAATATAAAGTGAAAATAATATGTATAAAATAAACATATATTTTCTATGAATCATTTTTATCTGATATATATATATATATGAAAAATAGTATGAAAATAAAATATTTAGCTCCTCTTGATAGTAATAGCTCTTCTTCAACTTTTAGATACATCAAAAAGTGTGTGAAATCGCAGGCAATTTAAAAGTGTATTCTTAATTTCTTTTACTTCTAAATTTCTTTTCTTAGAGCAGGTGTGGTAAAAATCACCATATAAATATGTTGGTTTTCGTTATTCTTCAAAACAGGAATCGAATAAAAACACATATGATTCTTATAAGAAGTTTCTAAGAGCTGAGTGATCAAATAACCATATCTTCTGATGAAAAGGGTAAAAAAAAAACAAGCAAGCTTCGGAAAATTACAGATTTTCCAGATGATAGTTGAAAATTACTTTTTTATCTTACCTTCATTCTTTCTTTTTTTTCTTTTTTTTTGGAATATATCAGTAATTTGCCAATAATAATACTTAGTTTTAAAAATGACTATCGGAGTTTAATTTTTTACTCTAGTATAATAAATAGATAGTAGTAATTTAACCAGTCTAAAGGATCAAAAATAAGGATTTTATATGTGGGCGTGATCACAAACTTTTACCTTTGTGAGCGAATTCCCTAGAAGCCAAATTTGTGACTCCCAAACAGAAAGCCTTTAGCTTTTGCAGTTCGCGCAATATAAATTTGTAATCATACTTCTGTATTAAATTATTCATTTTATTCCCGAATGAAAACGAAAATCCTTTGATATTTCAACATTTAAAAGCATTGAATGTTTTTATAAAGAGAAAACAAAGAAAATATTAAACTTGGGAAAAACTACTTTCATCTGCAGATCCTAAGAAATCTCCAAGAAAGATTAAATTCCTCTTCTGAAACTACGAAAGATCATACTACTAGAAGCTGACAATACTGAATTGAGAATAAGGATTACAGCATCAAATGCAGCAGATATTCCAGATATTATTAAAGAAAGAGGAATACTCACATATTCCTAGATGGTTACCATGTGAGGAAAAGTACTCTCATGAAACATTTGCAAAAGAAGTATCCGAGTAGCTGCTTCATTTCATGAATTTTTTTTTAATATAACTCAAAATTAAAAGAAATTTTATAATTCTGAAACTCTGATTTTTCTTTCAAAATCCGTGTTTAATTAAGGTCATTCTAACTTTTTTCACTCAATGTCTTGAATTCTGTTTAGATAGCCTATTCCTTATTATTAAAGATAAATAGAAAAATGATGTAAAACATGTTGAATTTAAAAGTTTCAAAATTACTCAGATTGCAATATTTCCTTTTTAAAACTGTGCATAAAATTTATTTATAAATATACAAACAATAAGAAACGTTTAAAAAAACATTGACATCGTTATCTCTTGTTTAGAAACATGATTTATATTTTCAATTTTTTTGCTTCAAATAATAAATTTGAATAATTTTAAATTCATTAATTCTACACCACCTATTGAAATTACTACAATTTAGTTTGATTGTATGATTGAATACGAGTAATTTATAATAAGGACTCAGAATTCGTGCATATAACAAATAAGGTGGTTATTTGGTATTCACAATCAGGATGATCTTTCTCTGATGAATGAAAACATTACATATCATTATAAGTAATGACCATAATTCAGCTTTAATGTATTAATTGAATTTTTTTATATGTTTCTTTTATTACTTGCGAATTCAGAAGCTTCTTTTTCTCATATACAAGGCGGTTATAATTAAAGTGGCTCTTTTCAAACTCCTCTAGAACCCGTTCTACCTTTCGGATTTTGATGAAACTTGGTATATACGTTATATGGGCTATGGTGATAACATTTATGTAATTAAAAATATAGTTTCAATTTTGACCACCAAGGGGGGATTGTAGAGCCTAAGAAGGGAAAAAAATCTGTCAAAATAAAATTTATTTAGTTACAGAATATGCTCTATGTGTGCTTCATTGACATCAATTATGTGTCGAAAGCGCATTATATTGTGCTCAACTGTAACGCAAAGAAACTCACCTGGGATTTCAACAATACGGCATGTAATATTGACTTTCTACTCAGGTAAAGTTCTAATTCCTCCTCCATAAACACGGTCTTTTAGGAATTCACATAACTAGAAATCACAGGGTTTTCAGTCAGGTGAACGAGAAGGCCAAACATCCAGAAAAGCTCTAGATATTTCCCTATTCTCACCAGAATTAAAAAGAAGCAATTCTTTGATTTGGCACCAAATTTGGGTTGCTGCTCCATCTTGCACGAAGACAGTGGTCTGCGAAACATTACTATTCCTGCAAATCAGGAATGACATGCAGTCAAAGAAGTTCATTTTCCCTTGCACTTGTGACGGAGTACGTTTTAAGACCTTGAGGAGAAAGAGTTTCATGAAAAAAAAAAAAAAAAAAAACGGTCCCAGGATAAATTTAGCAGTAAATTTACACCATGCAATCAAGTAATCAGAATGCAGTGGTTGCTATGCAAGTCATTAGGATCAATATGCAACAATTTTATTATCCGCAGTTCCATTTAAAGAAAAGTGCGTCTCATCTGACCATAGAATTCATCAAGGTCAAGCGTCATCAACTACCACTCTCGTCGAAAATCGGCAATCAAATTCATAACGTGTTTAGAGGTCTTTTAGTTATAGCATTTGCACCACATGAATCTTATACGGATACCATTTTAAAATGAGTCTTAGAATTTTTCATACTGTCTACCAAGGAATCGCTAACTCACGTGTGAAACCGATCGAGTACTTACTGAAAAATAGCTGTAACTGATGGCTCTTTCAAATACAGCAGAAGCGACATCATATGCAATCGTTTTCCACCCTCTTTCCTAGAAGCACACCTAAGTATCCAGTATCTTCAAATTTCATAATCATCTTCATCAAATCTTTCTTCCAGAAGAGCATTTTTCGCAATTCCTTTAAACTAATATATTCACACATCGTAGCAAAGCTATTGCTGCCGTTTTGATAAAACAGTTTTACCTGTAAAGCTCCATCTTTCTTCTGGAAAAACATAATTAACAATGGCAAAGACACGCAGAATGATTTTCGGGCTCTGACTGCAAGTCTCTTTATAGGTTAGACAAATATGCATAAGGAATTTTTAAAACGTGCTTTTAGTTGGCCAAAATGCGAACTATTTTTTCATCACAGGAATTTTTCCCCATGGTCCATATAACGTATATACAAAGTTTCATCAAAATCCAATAGACAGAACGGGTTCTAGAGGGATCTTAATAGGGTCACTTTAATTAAAACCATCCTGTAATTTTAAAAAGTTTCGTTTTTTTTTTTTTTTTTTTTTTTTGACATTTGGTAAGAATCCATAAGACAGAGAAAATGTATGTTCATATAAGAAAATAAGAGTAGAAATTGTAATAATATTAGTATGTTTGAATACCCTTTTATCTTCTGGGCTTAATATATTATTGGGGCAGAGAGTTTGAGGTACAATATATGTTGTCAAAAAAGATTTTTTATATTTGTTTTACGTTACTTTAAAAGATTTTTCATATTAAATCAGCTTAAATATTTTTTTCATAAAAATTTAAATTTCATTTCTCTTTTTTTTCAGAGAAATGGGCACAGGTTTTTCATTAATGACAACCATTCTAGTTTCAGCGTTTATTAAAAATTGCACTTTAATGAAAATAATAATTATTTTTCCTTTCCGTTTGCATATTTATTGTTTCATAAAATTCCAAATTTTAATCAAGATATGAACGAATAATAATTCCAAATTAAATGAATAAAATAATGAAACTTTAACAACTCTTCTTTATATATAGTAAATATTGTACTGCACTTGCATGGAAATTATAAGAGATAAATTAATCCGAATATTATAGTATAAAAATTATTTTGGTATATCACTGTACGATATATGTATTCCATCATTTGTTTAATATGCAATGTTTCTATTATTCAGCAATATATCCGTATCTATAATATAAAATAGCTTCACATGTAGTTATAGCATTTCTTTTAACCTTACAGTTACTGATGTACTCTTAGAATGTAATAATACATGAGGATGTTTTCTCAGTTAGAAGAATATGAGATGACTGTATCCATTTTCTTGTTGCCGGCCAGTTTAGATAACCAAGGAATCGACGGAAAAGGATTACTGCATGGAGAAATCAGATTATTCGTCTGGACAGAACTTCTCTGGTGCCGAATATCTTTGAGCTGAAAGCAGTGATTAATTGCTTTTTCTTTCTCGTGGATTAGACGAACAGTTAATGCCCTTTACGTCAAAAGGTTAGAGAGCATATTCTTGGAAGAAGGAAGTTAAAACTATATAGACTAATACTGACATGGTATTGGCAATTTTATTTTGCTAAGCCTAGTATCATTCTCTACAAACATATTCAAAAGATCTTTGTTTCTGTATCACGGCTATAAGTGCATTGTAGGTTATTTCCTTCCTTTTTCCTTTATAAAATATACAGAAAAAATTGCAATTATCAAAAAAAAATTACAATTCGAGATTATTTTCTTGAATCCCTAGATTTGAGGATTTCCTAAGTTCAAAGAAAACATTTTTAACTTTATGTCACTCTATCTTTAAATGCAATACATCCAAATTACTTTTAGCTGGATGAATGAAATTTAATGAATGATCTTTCCACCAAATTTGGATTTCTATCATATATAGAATGACATGATTCAGGGGAAATTTATCTGTCCGACTGTTCAAATGAAAATGAATTCGAAAACTTCAAAACGTAAAAGGGCTAGATAAATAAAATTTGGTGCACTGGTTGAACATCTAAAATATAGTAGTAGTCAAAGGGTTAACTGTCTGTTGGTCAGTACTTTTGTATGCATATATATTTATTAAATCATAAACACAATGACATAAATAAATGAACATTATTTTGTAATTACAACTGTAGTTACGTGTCAAATTTTTGTTACAATCGGCCAGAAATAAAGGCTAAGATACATATTATCTAGTGATAGATTCATAAAATTGTTAGATTTATGCCAAAAATCTATAATTTTTAACTATTATTCGCCAACGGCATGCCAGATATTTGTAGCCTTACCCAAGGTCCAAAATTATATACTAGGTAAGAGGGTTAAGATTTTTATTTTAGGGGAGGGGGGTAGAAAGTGTTGGAGAGACCATTGCCGTTTGTTACTCCATAATTAATTTTCATGACTCATTGATTTTGAATTTTATCTATAATTCGTATGATTTTAGTACATAATTACTGCAATTTCTGCATCATTTATAAAAACTACTTTCTTCAGATTTTTACAATGATTATGACTTCGGAAGATAAGCAAACCAATTAATTATAATTGAAATAGTTGCAGCAATGTAATTTAATGAGAATTTAACGATATATTTAGATCATTTACTAAATAAATTTAAAGATTGCTTTCGTTAAGTTAACAAAAATGGAATTTGTTCTATTGCATCGTAATTAGTTAAATCTAAATCCGAAAGCTCACACATTGATAGATGAAAAAATAACCAAAAGCCTCTATTAACATATACAAGACAATAATTGTAACTTTTAAAATATTCCTTTCGGAAAAAAATAAAAATTCGATATACTTTTTGAACAAATTGAATTAATTACTGCTTCAATGGGAAAGAGAACTCTCTGCGTGTCATTTGCAATTACTGTTTAAGATTTGTAAAATCTGTAAAATATCGCTGAAAGAAAAACATATTTATTTGGTCATTAAGATGGAAGTACACTTTTGATTTTGTATTTGATTAGGAAAAGATAGGTTTCTATTTAAGTTTAATTTCGATCAAACTATATGAGATAATTTATGTGGAAAAATGTTTAAATAAATGAGTTACAAAATCTGGTAAAATATTTTTTTTGAAATCAAAAACTTCTATGAGTGTACAAATAAGTTTTGGGAATAAAAAGAAAAAAAACTCGAAATATTATGATGAATCTAAAACACTTTTTCATTTATTCATCCATACAAAAATCATTTTTCATCCATACATTTTATTAAAACATATTCAGAAATGAAATTAAAAAAAGAAATCAACTACTGTTTCGCTGTACTGTAATCAACCACTGTTTTGGTCTTAAATATGAAAATTATGGCAGTAATTTTCAATAATACCATAATTATTTTTCATGTAAATTTTAACAATTTGTATCCTCTTATATATTTTTTAAAATTTTATGATCTTAATTTTTCGTGGAGAATGTATTTTCTTTGAAATGAATAATTTTGACAAATGAATTGCTTTATATGACTTCAGTCTTGAAATTTCTATCTTGTTGGAATTTCAGTGCAATATATCTATTTTTTTTCTTGCTGCAAATATTGATTTAAACTTCAAATCAAATTATCTGGGAGATAAATTATGCAGAAATAATTGTTGTTTCTAGCATTTTTAAACCATTAAAATATTTATAGTAATAATAACGTCACTTATATTTTGTTTATTTAAATTAACTGAATTATTAGGAAAAGGATTCTGAACTAAAAGCGGACAATTTTTCAAAGCTTTCCTCAATTCTCTGTTGAATTATGCTAGCTGTTTGTAATGTTGGATCTATTTCATTGAAAATAATAATAAATTCAATAAATATTGCTTTTGAAAAAGATTACAAGTTCCCCATTCGAAAAATTCCTAAGATTCCGAAATTTAATACTATTAACTGAAAAAACCGAGGTTCCATAATCAGATATACAGATTCTTCTAGAACTAAAAGAAAAAAAAATTATGTTAGAGAAAATTTAAATTTAAAAAAAGTTAAAATTTGAACAAACCATTAAAATTTAAACAGTCATTAAAAGAAAATATCTATTAAAAAAAGTAAAGCGCATGTGACATACACATTTCAATGGTAAATATCACTTCCACTTTTCAGACTGATATATAAAATCATTACATTAATCGTTATTTAAAGAATTTAGGTACATTTTTAGAACATCATTTTATGAGAATATAATTTGATTTAGTCTTTAAAAGTAATAATAATCTTTGCTATTGTCATAAAAAACATTTCTTATTGACTGCATCGCAAATAATATTTCATTTTGTATATTTTAAATGAAAGGTGACTGAAATCAAATTCCTTTATGTTAAATAAAATTCTTTCGTAAAGGGATGAAAAAATTCTCAGTTTAAGAGATAACAAAATGATATAACAGAAATTAAATTGAAATGTATTGAAAGAAACATTCTAATATTTTGTCTCGACCTTCATTTAAAAAATTTTATATTTCAATAAAGAAAATCATCATAATAAAAGGAATACTTCATTCTCTCGGTTTTTATTCCTAAGTCATTTGTCAACATTGCGTATGTTGATCTTTTTAAAATCTTGAATAGTCAATGAAATTGGAGATAAAAGATAATATGTCAACATTTTGTATGCTGCCTTTTTTTTATCTTGGATAGTCAAAGAAATTCAAAATAAAAGATAATATGCCAACATCATGCACGTTGAGGGTTTTTCATCTTAAATAGTCTATGTAAATTCGAAATAAAAGATAATATAGCAACATCGTGTAGGCTAAGGTTTCTTTTTATCTTGGATAGTCAGTAAAATTCAAAATAATATGACAATATGTATGTTGACGGTTTTTTGCATCTTGAATAGTCAATGAAATTCGAAATAAAAGATAATTTGTCAACATTGTATACGTTGAGGTTGTTTCTTTATCTTGAATAATCAATGCAATTAGAAATAAACGATAATCCTATCTAAAATATGTCGCTATATATTTTTTTTTATTTAAGATGTGTATCACGTTTAATTTGTTCTTGTTTCATTGCCAATGCTCTTCTTGTTACAAAATTTTTTGAATTTCAAATACACTCAAATTTGATATAATATCAAAAAATTATATCTGAATTTCTAAAGACCGTGGGAGTTTTATAAAGAATTAATCGAATATATGCTTACAACGTGATGAAAGATAATGTATATAAGAGCAGCCATTTCAAATTCTTAAAATCTCTAATTTTCGAAACCACTTCAAAAGCCCTGAAAGAAGTATTTAGAATTAATTTCTTCTGTGTGTGTTCCTTCTTTTGTACCACGTACAGCAGTAGTAAACATCATTAAAATCTCATCAGAGGGAGTAAATTAAATATCGTCTTATCTTCGGATCATTGGAAAAATTAACATACCGTTCTCATCTTACACATGTTTGAAAAGTAATTAATATGCTCGGAAGGCTATTTCTGTGTTAATGAACGGAATTTAATTAAGGCTCAGCACTTTGTTTTTACCTCCTCCGCATCTTTTAAAAAATTTACCCCCTGAAGTTACTAATGCCAAGATGAACTCTTTGTGAAATGAGTTCCTTATCGATACTAAATAGAGCCAGTAGTTGAATTAATTTATTTCCTGTTTAATTTGCAGCTGATGAAAGGTTTATGTGATTTAAAATCATATTGAATCTTACCAATGTTATTTTATTGCAAGCTTTGTATGCTTAATGTGAAACATAATGTACCAAGTATGAAAAATTGAGAATATTCAGACTATGCATGCACTAATGTTAATAGCCTGAATTCTATTATAATATTGCATGTGGAGTAAGCATGGAATAATCAATTTATAACTAAATTTCTTTTTGGGAATAAACTAATGCAAAATATTTCATGCTTGACATGGGTATCAAACCTGAGATATAACAACCATTAATCATCATCAACAACAACAAAAATAAGACACAAATGATACACCAGTTTTTAACTGAGGGTTATTCAGTCCCAAATACCCTATCAAGTTTAAAACAATTATTTGTATTGAAGTGAGTGTTCTGCAAATGCAAGAGGTTTTCTGACATGATTATCTTTTGTTGTTGTTTCTTATGGCACTTGCCACGGACAAGCCCACTGTTAGAAGACTGCTGATTTAAGCCGTAGGGGGAGCGTCTCTTGTTTTTATAGTAGCGCAAACTAGGGCCAAGAGTACGACTTAGCAACTCATGCATCACTCATTCGCTTGCACAACCCCTCTTTACAGGAGGGCACATTCACACATAGAACAACCATGCCCAAACCGGGACTCAAACCCGGGAAGCCCAGATCACGGGGAAGACGCACTACCCCTATGTCAGGACGCAGGCTTATCTTTTATGTTGAGTACATAACGGTAATTGAGACATGGAAGCAGAGAATTTTCCTACAATTTTACCTCAATGTGATCATTTGTCAATGGACTTTAAAAAACAGTTTTAAAAATTCTATAAACGTTAAGTTTTATGTGAATAATTTGTTTTCTTTTAAATATATATAAGTATTAATATTATATGGTGGGAATTATTTTTTCTTTCTGCAATTAAGTTAAATAATATAAAATTTACTTAATGTTTGTGAACTTTTTATTTGTGCATTATTTTCCTGTAAAGCTTTTTTAAACATTTGTACAGTAAGCAGATTTTTTTTAATAAAATAACAAACTTTACAAAGAGATAAAAAAAATATGAATAATATGATTTTGGATGTTTTACTGAAAAGGATGAGGCGGAAATTTTAGAAATGGGCTTCTTCCTCTTTTTTCTATTTTTATTTTACCTTTTTTTACACCATGTAAGGCTGGATAGTTAGATGACAACTCTATATTAAAATATACGAGTAATGCATAGATTTTTCTCTCTAATAATGGCAATTTTAATCTAATAAATCGCATTTCATGTGATTGTTTTTTTTGGGGGGAGGGGGGCACAAGAGCTCTAAATATTTCTATATTGTGCCAAACTAAGTGAAATTCCACATAAATTAAAGTGTCATGGCGCCTTTTTCAAAAATAAAGTCTTTAAAAAAGCTTTAAATTGAAGAAATATTGAATTTTAATTCCAAAATTCAATAAAATATTTTTATTTTATAGACGAGTTTTCAATTAGGAAATTTAACAGACTAAAAAGACAGAAATTTTACACTCTATAAAAATGCAAAAGATTTTCTTCAGTGCTATCAACATTAGGAAATATTTTTGAAAGTGTAGTGGTCATTTATTAACTAGCTGAGCGTTTATCATTTAAAAGCGTCTTTTCCTATATGCACAAAATTGTACAAGCAAACAAAATAACAATGGCCAATATTTGTTTAATAAATGGAATTGAAACAATCAAAGCACAAAAAGTGGAAGAATAAGAATTTTTCACTGAATTTGTAAAAAAATAAATGTATTTAACTTAAAAATTGTTATGAGATTCAAAATTTCAACACCTACTTTTAACACTTGATGAAGATTCCAAATTACCTGAAAAAGTTATTCCTTCCAACTCCATTCTCTAAATACATATTTAAGTTAACACCCACAATTTTCTTTAAATTTGCCGTTCGTTAAATAGTATCAGAAACATATGCAAAATGTCTTTCTACGGTTTTTAACAATTTAATGGGACAAACTAAAAATTTTTGTGAAGCTACGAGAGTTTAAAAATCGCTGATATAGCTATACTCGCATTTTTATATAAAATAAACATACAGACAGCGAAACGTTTTTGTATAGGTAAACCATAATGTTCTAGTATTAAACATATCTTAATGTTCTAACAAAAGTTTACACCATCCATCTTTTAACAATTGATTTCACTTTAGTGTTTGCTATAAATATTCCTCACACTTCAAATTTTACTCAAAAATACACGAGAGAAGCTGTAAAATTTTTTTGAAAAATAAGTTCTGAATTTTTAATTAATCATAACAATATCTCAAACAATAATGAGTATTTATACCCATAATAGATCGTTATCCACTAATTGAATTTACCAGGAAGAAAACGTTTCATAATCCTTTGCTTTGTTGATGAGAGCAAATAATTTTTAAAAAACAAATCAATTTAAAAATATATTATATTATGTAGGTAGCTGGTAACCAATCAGACAAGATTGGTCCCAATTAACTCCCTTTCCTTACAATCGATATTTATATATACAAAATAAATATTTAAAAATAGTGGTAAGTGTAAACACCAAATATGAACAATACCCTTTGGTTACAGAATAGTGGTAAGAATGTTTGCATTAGAAGTATTGATAGAGTTGCTGTGCTGCCACAATTATATACTATATTCGATTTAGTTTTTTTAATTAATTTAGTTAAACATTCTTCAAGACAATCTACAAATCTTCCCAGTCTGAATTCTTTTTATCCGGATTTTAAAAAAAATGTTGAACACAAATTCAATAAATCAGCATGAGAAGAAATTGAATGAAGCGAATTCGAAATAAATTCTTTACAAGCTGCGCCTATGGATTGATAGTTTTCAAATAAAAAATTCTTCGTCGTGTGTAGGAAACACTCTAAAAGAAAATGAAATTGATGAAGAGATGTTAACGGCGTTGGCTAACATCATTATACTTAGGATTGATTTTCTATATCATCAATTTTGCCACCTTCTATGATAAAAGACGTCACCATGGATTGATTTTGGACAAGAAATATATGGTTACAATTTCGAAAACGGATTTCTATATTTTTTGCTCAATTTCTCTCTAAATTACCTTTGAAGTAGTAACATTCTAAAACATTTTTCTTTCCTAAGTGATTTATTGCTACTAAAGAGAACTTTTTCGTGGTCTTATATTTTCTTCCCTGAGTCGGATTTTTTTTCACAAAACTGAAGTAAATATAATAATTTTAATTTAAAAAAAAATTGAGATTTAAAATGTTTTATTTTTAGAAACAATTGTTTTAAACAATTTCAAAATTCAGTTTTCAATCTTTATTTATTTTTGTTTAAAATGTCCATCAAAAATTAAATATATTATTAAAATTAAATATATAAACTAAAACATTTTTAAATAGGCATTTCACAGTTTCTATACCATTCTCAGCATTGTTTACAACAATAGATTGGACTATGTATTGTTTCTTTAATTTTTTTTCACAGAATAATTTCAAATCAATATTATTTAGGGCTACATCAGTTTACTTAGAGGATGTTAACATTTTTCAAGTCGGTGTAAGCATTTTGTGAATAAAGCTAAATCAAGCAATCAATATAATCTATTTTTTTATTTCATAAGTTGAAAAATGATATTTTATATGAAATGTTCGTACTTAGCTATCCACTAGGATTTTCAACTAATTGGCAAACAGAAAAATGAAAAAAAATTGAATCGAAAAGCAATAAAGTAAATCGATAAATTAATTCATTTTAGTTTATTGCTTACCAGTTTGACTTAAATGCGAATGATTTACATATCATTATCATACTGAATATACACCCTCAACGAATTTCAAATTTAAAAACAAATCATTTGTATAGATTTGATTGAAACAAAAATATTTTCTCGAAAATGAAACGAAATGTAAATTCTAAATAAATAAATACATATTTTGATATCTAGGGGTTTATTCTAAATTTGTATGATGGAATAATTACTAATATTTTGCTTGAAAAAAATTTAAGCAAATAATCTGGAACTTCTATCCTATGTTTTCTTTACACAATACGATATCTTTTGTGTGTAGATACGGTGATAAAAAATTTTTCAGAAAGTCTTCTCAAAGAAATCAACTCTATTTATAGACCGATAAAGGTGGATAGAGAAATGCAACCACTAACCATAGATGGATTTAGATTAAATTTTAATACAAAACTGTATTTAATATAATAGACAGACATCAAATCTCATTAATTAAACTCATTGCGTTTGTTAGTTACCATCTGAACAAATAGAAATCAGAATTTATCAAGTCAAAGTTAAAACAAAATAAGTCTACAAATATCGTGTTAAGACTGTAGGCTAACTTTGTATTAGAGGTCATAGCAATTTTGAATTAAGTTCACTGACAAACAAATAAATATAATTCTAAAAACTCATCTTTGTGTACAGCCAACCACTGAACGAAGCAGTATCGGCAGGATCTCATCTTTGGACTCACGGAGATCTGAAACATGGAGATTCATTGAAATTTATGTATCGAATTTTTTGACAATTATAGGTTTTGTGATTTTTGACAGAAGAAGTTGAAAGCGAACTTCACTACAATCCATTTTTTTCAAATCGTAATTGGTTAATAAATTGTGATCAATTATGTTTTCTGCGTATCATATTTTATGGCATTTTCTTTTTCACTAAAAATCTTTAAGACAGGCTCTGTTTCTCTTTCTAACAACTTTTATTCCAATCGGACATTTTGAAAGTCCTCATAGTGAAACAGTAAATGTTCCTAAAGAGTACTTAAGATCCAATATGCTTCAAGATCGTCAAAAAATACCCCGCATCTAATCATTTCCATCCTTTTTCCCAATCTCATTTTCTACGACCTCTTACGAAATCAGAAATACTTGAGATATGCTCTCTTGCCCTGCGTTGCATTTTCAAGAGAGAAAGAGAGGGAGAAATCTACATTCTTGTCGAGACGTCATTCGAAATGGAAACTTCTCAACAATTCAGATGATGGAGTTTCCACTTCTTATTGTAATTGGATTCACTCCAAAGGAACTGGAAGAAATGGAAATGTTTGGAAGATATTTTATTTTCTTGCTTCTCTAGTTTTAAGGCAGTCAAGTCAACGGTGTCCTTCTCAAAATATTTCTGAATCATTCGCAAGAAGAATTATTTAATATAAAGTAGGATTGTTCTGAAGTGATATGAGTTATTCGTGAAAATTTAGACTAAGTCAACGAAATTCGATTTCACTTCATTTTAGTTGAATGTTTTCGATTAAGATATTAATATTTGGTTGTATATTAATATTTTTTTTCTACAGACATTCTTTTTTTGTGTGTTAATATAGAAAATAGACCAAGAATGTTTAGTTTCTTTAAACTTCTGTGCAAAAATTATTTAAATTTTAGCTTGCTGTTTTATTCTTGCAAATTGCATTTTTCAACCATTTTTTTTTTTTGCATTCATGTTTATTGTTTTGGTTCTAATGCACCAAGTATATCTGCTATTCATCATAAAGAAATGGAAATTTTGAATGTCCCATACTAACCAGAATGATTTGATCTACAATGAAACTACATAATATTAATTAAAAATATAGTGTAATTCATGGAATTCTTTTTACTATCAAATATCAAAAAGAACAAGTTGACATTCATTTCTATTTATATATGTGTATTCCTTCATCTTTAATTTAAGTTGCATTTTTATAATTGTCAAAATTTCAATTTAACATAATTTCGAATTTAAATTTTCACCTTTCCATTAATTTGTTTTTATCTTTAATCAGTTATAATTTAATGAACATCAAGTTTTATTTAATAGATTTCAATCAGAGAATTCAGTCTAGAGTGAAGCCAATAATTACTTAAATGTATTTTATTTAAATTATTTATCAGAATGCGTCTAGGAAAATCATAATTTCAATTTTCATTTCCAGCGTATTAAAAGCTTAACACTATTTTATTTTATTTGTTTTAATCTTAAAAGTTTTACTATTACCACTTTTGTTAGTCTTATATAAAATAGAAAATACACACATCTTGAATGTTTTTGGCTGAAATTGTTTTTAAAATCTGCGACAACTTTTTTTCTAATACAAGAATTCAAAAGTATAATCTATAGAACATTTTGTGTCATGAATCTTATCTGAAACATTTCAGACGTTTATGACTATTAGAGTTGCTTACTATTATCACGCTATTCATAATATTTTTATCTAGAAATAAGCAGAATGAAATAACTATTTATCACAGCATAATTATGTTGATACACATGTTTATTAATAATTTATACTTTGCATAGCTTAATGTATTGAGACAAATATTAGGTAATGGACAAATATTATAAATTATTAATTAATTACAGGTAATTAATATTATCTAATAATACCTAATTTTACCTAATTACAGGTAATTAGGTAATATTAGATAATTTACATTATATTGTATGCAACTAAACTCATCTGACTTGATTAAATGTGATGTGTAATATTTGATATTTTCAAACCAACGTAGCTGAAGACAATTATGAGATTTTCAATTCCATTTCATACAACCTTGTACAAGTATTTTATAGATCATTTGTTTTAGATTCTTTAGAACAGAAGTATGGAACTTCTATCGTCTCACATAGACATCGGAGAAATGTCAAAAGTTATACAGCGAGAAAATGATTAGGTATTGTTTTCTTTTTATAGCAGAAATGTGATGTTCGCGTCAATCGAAATTACTGGCTTCTTCTTCATATAGATAAAACGTAAGTGAATAAAACGATAAAGTATCTATTGAAGGAGATAAAAAAAGAAATGAATTTTTTTAAAGATATTTGTAAGATATATTTTCAGCCCGTTATTTCCACTTTTTCTAATGCTTCTTTTTCCAATAAAATTTGTAGTTTCAGCAAATCGTGTAGTTAAGCCACTTACATCAATCATCATTCTTTTTCCAATAACGTTTTAGCTATAAGTAACTATAAAGCTGATTTTCACGAACCTTTGAGATCTATATAATTTCATAACGATGCATTTTGACCGAAGAAGGTGAATTAGTAGAAATAGAAATTATTTCTTTGGATTTAAAAAAAAACAATAAATTGTTTTAAAAATAATTTACAACCTTAGTTTTAAAACTAAAATTTACTGACTGCTATATAGGAAAAATAGTCTACTGTAATTTTTCAGATACTGCATGTGTATTGAAATTGAAGTCCTAACAAATGAGCTAATACAGTTAATCTTATGACAAACAAATCTGTGCATGGCGTCTGGCATTTAACTTGTATTACACAATTTGTTACTCCCTCCTTTTTGCCCTGGTCAAACGGTTTTCTAAATTAAACTGGTGCTGCAATTTTAAATCTTACAACGGTGTGAAATTACTCCAAACTTACTGCTTGAATAATGTAGCTCTATCATCTCAAAGCATTACTCATGGTAAATCTCTCATTCAAATATTTCCAAAGTCACCTAAGTGTCCTATTTTAATGGTATTTACAAAACAACATGCAACTTCAACAAGGTAGAACTGTTAATCTCCAACTTATGAGTTTCTAAGAGAATTTGAAGCTTCAAACTCTTACAACAGACTGATAAACAGTCCTGAGAAAAGTTTATAACAATAATAGAATTATAAAACCATTTATAATTTCTTGGAACAAATAAGATTAACATCAAAAAACAGGTTTGTAGAAGAAAAGGAAATAATCGATAGTTAGTATTGACTACTCATGATATAGGAAGATAGAAATTCTTCACTTATAATTTGGGATGGATAGCTGTTTAATAATCTTTTGAAATTTGAATTAACATAATTATATGCAAGAGAGTAACGAATAAAAAGTTATCAATTGCCTATTTGAGCATACAGGATGTAACTAAATGATCGTCATTCCGAACAGACATCCTAAAGGAAATTAGCAGCCACGTCAAACCGGTCCCGCAGGAGTTATGTTGAGAAAACGGTGTAATCCTAAATAATCATGATACTTCCTCCCTACTATTGGAGAAGCTAGAATCTTTATACTTAATTGGAGGCTTCTCATCGCATGTGCATGTAGTACTTTTACTATTTGCAGTTGGAAGATATCACAAATCGATACAATTACCTTGCGATTAAAATTAGTAGCTGATCATTAGTCACATGCAAAATGTTTTATTTCAAATAAATAAAAATTTTATTACATTTCTGTACTTAGGCTTAAGATTAAAGTAATCTTACTAATCGTTGTATTTTATCTATTGTATTTGTTACTAAAGCATTTAAAACGGTGTCCTTCTTTACATGAAGTGCAACTGAAAGACCGAACAACTAATTTATATTCCACGTCATTATAAAGTATTAAAAATCACTTTATCAGAGCACAGAATATTCACCATAAATCGAGGTCATTAGAAAATTTTTCATTCTTCATAGATAGACAATATTTTTAAATAGAAAAATGCTTCAAATTCTGCATAAATAATCAAATTTTATGAAGTCTGAATCAATATTTATTTTGCTGAAAATTTTAATATAATCTTAATTTTTGCATAGTCTCATGAACTCATCAGTCGTATTTAGCAACGTATTCTCCACATATTAACACTAAATAAAAAAAGAAGCAATCCTCTTTTATATAATCCAAATTATGGAGCTCCGGATTTCATTACTTTAGGAAAATCAACGTCTGTTTCGACGTAATACAGTACATTTTCGAAACAGTGCATTGGTAGTACATTTTCGAAGGGCTTCCTGGAGCTCATTCTGTACCGAAACGTAATGATGTAAAAATAAAGTTGAAAAATTGATTATAAAATAACATTTTAAATAATTTTTCTCATTTGAAGTGCATGCTACCTTTAATTGTTTAGAAATTGACAATTAGACTACGATTATAATGGACATTATATAACATATTGTTACGAATTTGTAATGTGGCTTTCCTGAGCAGATATTTCCATCGTGGGAAAGAAAGTTTTACGGTTAGCTCTGTTGGATGTTGATCAGATGTCGAATCAATGATCACCAGGCGTGGCTACAATTTGTGATTTGGCGATGAATTTGGAGACTTTGGCGACAAATTGCATAATACTAGAATTTTCAAGTATTTTGGCTATAGGTCCATTAGGAAACGATTTAAGGTGATATTTCGAGATCCTTCTCTGACGTGCCTCGGGAACTATAGAAGACGTGTGACCGAGCTTGAACCGCTCATTTAAGTTCAGCTGAAGTAATTAGTTGAACGAGTTCTCTCTCTGATATCATTGCTGTTCTGTTGTTTTCGAGACGTGTTGCTGTTTATTGCTTTTATACGTATCGGTTATGTATTCATCTTCTGCGTATTCGTGTTTCTATATTAAAAAACATCGTTACTCGTTACTGAAGCATCTTGACTGTGTCATCATACAACCACAACAAGCGAGCCCATTGACTTTACGGACTTAGTGAAGGAATTTCAGTGTAACAATATTGTTTATTAATAATTTGAATTACTTAACGAACATTGATCATGCAAATGCAAATATATGAATGTATAAAATTCATTTCATTGATACCTTAGAAACATTCATTAATTCTTATCATATATAAAATGGGGCAATTTTTTTCTTAATCTGCTCTCATATATGTGAACATGATAATTCAAAAGCGGAACAAGCTAGTTAAATGAAATTTAGTACTTGGTCTTTATTCCAAAATTGCATTATGATATAAATTTTATTCATAATCGGAAGACTTAAAAAGCTACAAATTGGATAAAAAGAAGAAGAAAAAAAATCGTTGTTTTACTGAGCTATTAATTCGTTGAAAGCTGAGCTTCATTAAGTTAATGAAAAATCTTTTCCCATCCAGTTTACTTCAGAGACTTCGCACATTCTTAAAAAAACAGTAGAGAATTAATTAATATTATGTCTGCTAGGAAAGGAAAACAAAATATTATAGAAAGTACTTTTTTAGAAAAACAAAAATCATAACATCATCGATAAAGAAATTGAGTTAATTATCTCCTCATTAACCAAAGGAAGTGCCTCATTATTTTTAGAACTTTAATTATAAACTGTGTAAAAGATTTTAACATTTATTCGAGAAATAAAAACGCATTCAGTCAGTGAATAAAAAACAAGCAATTTTTTTTATAATGAATCAATACTGATTCATTATAAAAATGATTTAATAGTGTGTCAATGATTTAATAGTGTAATATAATGATTTAATAGTGTGTCACTTAGTTAATATGTTTTGTTTAAATTAATAAAAATACCCTTGTCATTTTGCTTTTAGTTGTAAAACTATAAAAAATATATTTACAAAAGGTTATTTTTGTAAATATGTAGAATTATGCCATTTTGCTACTTTTTTATATATCAGGAAGATTCCTTATAAAAATACCACCTACTGCAAAGATTTTCCTATTACGATTTTGAAAATTTGCAGGTCTTCAATGGCCAGAATTCTAGATCTTAAAATTTTGAACAAGAGAAAGAACTACACTAACTTATGAGAATTTGAGCGGCAAAGGAGTATATTGTAGGGAAATAAAAATTCATGACCTTGTAAATGAGCCTTAGTTCACAAAAGAAATCGAAATTGTAGAATCTGAAATTTTTATTTCTTCCTAATTCCCTTACGAGTGAAGAAAAGAAAAAAATGATACCAGTATATCCACATCATAGCGAACAACTTTAATTTTGAAAGTTTTTTTAACAAATGATGTCTCAAAATTAACACAAGTTTAAATTTTCCATGATTCGTGCAGTAAAGTTTTGGCAAGCCTATTAAAAAAAACATTTGACAACTGACAGTTTGGGATTAGTAAAAATAGAGCGTTACATGATGAAATAACGTGTTAACGCAAGGTTTGAATTAAATAAAAATACCACAGATTTTTTTTTATTTAAGTTGTTACATTTTTATTGAATCGTAGAAAACAAAAATAGAGTTATATATGGAATATCGTATAGAGAAAATGGCCTCCACTGCTTTGCTGGCACATACGCACTTTTTTGTAAAAATTTACTATGACCATTTTGAATAAATCTGGTTGAATATTGTTTATGTAGCATTGAATTTCTTCCTTCAATAATCGTGCATGTGGGCTTGTTCGAGTAAACCTTATATCTCAAATAGCCCAATAAAAAGAAATCCAATGGTGTTAAATCACGCGATCTAGGGGGTTATTTCTCAAATTTACGAACTGCAGCCGCCAAACTTTCATTGTTTTTGAAATATTGTTCAGCATTGAAAATACGCTGTTTTATCATGTAATGCTCCATTTTTACTAACCCTAAACTATCGACTATCAAATATTATTTTTAATAGAGATATCAACACTTTACAGCACGAATTGTGACATATTCAAATCTTGCATTAATTTTGGAATACCCTTTAGTTACAATAGCTGAGAAATTAGGTGCTTCAAAGTGTTTTTTAATCATTTCACTTCAATTGCTCTTTAGCCATAACCTTCTTAAAATTGCAACACTTCCATACTCTTTTTATTTATCCTCACATATTTCATTCTTTCGAAGTTAGAGGAGGGAATTCCTTTATATTTTTAGACAAATGCAACATTGTTAGAAGCGAAATATTTAATTGCAAATGACTTGAATTGCTAGAATTCATGAAGATGTTCCTGCATTCATTTATTATGTAAAACGTTTTTATCCCTTTAGCAATAACTGTTTGAAATTAGTTAAAGAAAGATGTTCCAATAATTTAAAATTAAAACCAATTAAAATCAAACCATGAAATATATTATAATTTAAAAATCTAATTAAATTCTATTCGATATACACGATATTAAATTGGTAATTTAATTAATTAGTCGTCTTAAAAAGCCAATGCTCTAATTTATGAATATGGATAAATCATTGCGGAAATTATTTCGTTTATTTATTTTAAGCTCATTTTGGAACTTTATATTTCTTAAAAATTTATTGGGGTAGAAAAGCTATAGACATAGCGAAATTTAAATATATTCTCAAGAGAAAATCTGTAGGTCTCTGCCATTGATAAAATTTTAGTTTTTTTTTCTCTCTGTTAATACAAACTATTAAATGCAAGTAAATGGTACGAGAGAAAGACCCATTTTAAATATAAGATTCATAGTAATAATAATTTATAAATAAAGACTATTTTCATGGCCCTATGTCGAAAGATAATGCTAAACTACATAAAATTAATTTGAAATATTTATTTATTGCCACGTTTTTCAATCTTTAAAACTTAAAAACAAAGATTAAAGAGTACAAAAACTGAATTTTCATGCTCTAAAGTATTTTATTTTTAACTTTAATACATTTATTTTCTTTTGCTAGTTTTCACCTATTTTAAAATATAAATATCAAGAAAAAACATACAATTCTATTTATAAAATTTTAGATTTCTCTATGTATGAAAGATTAAATGCAAGGAAATGGGATAAAATAAAGACCTTTTTAAATATAATAATAATAGTAACAATAATTTATAAATAAAGATAGTTTTTCATGGTCCTATGTAGAAAGTTAATAGTACAGTACATAAATTTTTAGAAATTTTTGTTCAGTGATACGTTTTTCAATATTTTAAACATAAGATTAAAGTGCAAAAAAGGAATTTGTGCTCTCTAAAACATTAAAATTTCTATAAATTTATTTTCTTTTGCTGTTTTTCACAAATATAAAGTTTCTTATAGAACCGTTTTGATTGATATGTAAGAAATTTCTCCTGGATTATAAGATACCCAATATCTTTAGATTTCCTGTTTTCTGTTATAGAAGAAAATTAAATCATATTTTCTTCTAATAACTAAATTGATTAATAAAGATTAACTATTTGGAATTTTTTTGTTAATTTGTGTTTTTATTTCTATCAATGTACTTATAATGTATTTTTAGTTAGTCTCTCAAAAGGTATGAAGTCATATTGAATTTTTCAGAAAAAATCGCAAGTATAATAAATATTAAGTGTAACATTACAAGAAATTTGTACTACATATTCGTAAAATGTTTGAAAACAATGAGTTGACCATTGCCTATTCATTCCATTGTAATCATTCGTCTTAAAACAATATATTTGAAAAAAAAAATTATTATTATTTATTTTTGCAAAAAAAAAGTTTTAAAAAATAGGATTTTCTTCAGGCAGAATTGTCATATCGATATCTCATTTAAAATTGCACAGCAATTTATCAAACAAAAGTCAAATCTTTTTATATCTGACTTAAAGACATGTTAATTCCTAATACAAAAAAACAATTGAAATTGGAAACTGAAAAACATTTTGCTTTAACATTGGAAACTGATTTTTACAGAAGAAACATTGGGATTCATTAGAAAAACCCAAATTTAAAATCTTTGACACAATCGATTTTAAAAATTTAAATTTTTTTTTTATTGTAAATTCTCTTTAATTCGACATTTGTTATTCCAAACTCAAACTAGTCCAATGTATCTACCAGAACATATTACGAAGTGATGTATCCTACTTCCCTGGATAAGTAAAAAATAGGGGGGGGGGGATTTATAAATAACCTTAATGAAAATAATAAAACAAGCTTATTTATAATATTGTTTGCATTTTCAATTCGCAGCTGTTAAGATCTATTAAAATGTCTAATTATAGTAGGTATAAAAAAATTGAGAAAGTAAAAGACCTGGCTCTCAGATAAAACAATGAAAACAAAATTGTGAATTTCGGTCAAAACTGGATTTTTATCTTTCGTTTATATTTTAATTTCCATTGAGGGAGAATCGATTTAAAATATTTCAAGTACTTTAAAGTAGAATAGTGGAGATCTCTTATGGTTGTGAATTAGTCAGCTGCAGCTGACAACTTGAACTCTATATGCTCTTCTAATTAAAACATAAGTGGATTAAAATTTCTTATTTTTTCATTTAATATAAAAACAATATCTAACATTTTTTCGAAAGGCTTATAATAGATGCTTATAGCCATTATAGTTAATTGCCAGTATCTGTATAACGTTTTATTTTCATTTTAAAAGCACATTTTTTATTTATGATAAACTTTTATTTAACCTATTTGGTGCTTGTAATTTTGAAAGGTACGTAAAATTTTTGCTTTTACTTTTTATTGTACGGAAACAAATATTTATCTATACGAATTTTTTTCTCTATTTTTACAGATTTTATTGAATGATAAGTACTATTCAAGAGAAATAAGACTTTGCTATTTAATACTCTCATTATAAAAATATGCAGAATTATGTAATGTCTTCGTCTAGACAAATGGAAATTTTTTTTTCTCACAATACTTATAGCATAGTAGCTGAGGTATTTAGCAATATTCACACCAGATCCGGTTCCCAAAGTCAGTGAATCTGTCTGTTAAGTAACATTATTCATTCTACGAATAAAGATAATTTTCTGATATATATTTCTTTTCATTGGTATTATCAATTAAGATGGAATTAAAGGAAGACTATGCACAAATAATTTTCTTTCTTTACTTTTGTACAATTCATGGAAAAATATCAACTAATACAGATATATACCTACTAAAAATAAACATTGGTGTATAACAAAATTCAGTAATATTGCTTCTCTTTGAATTAAGTATCATAGTAAGGAAGATACTTTTACATATATTTTAAACTTGCTGCCTTTAGCAATCAACTGGTTTACTAGAATTAATGATCTCTAAACCTTTCAATGAAATATTTTACGCAAACTGATCCGAATGGCTTTTTCAGAAAAAAATAAATAAATTTTAAATTCTGTTCGTCAGTTGACTCATACTTTTTAGAAACCTTACGAATTTCTATTCGTTTCCTTAATTTTCGTCATCTCTCCTAAATTTGGAAATTTGTTTTGAAAGAAAGTAATTAAACTTCGATACAAAAATTTTTCTTTGAAACCAAATATATTTTTTGGGAATCAGTTTACTCATACTATTTTAGAAGCCTTACAAATTTCTGTTCGTTGTAGTACATGTTTCCTTAATTTTTGTCATATCTCCTAAATTTCGAAATTTGATTTGGAAGGAAGTCATTAAACTTTAATACAAATTTTCTTTTCATTGAAACCAAATATGTTTTGTTAAATATATATAGAAATATGTTTATATACATATTTGCCAAAGTATTTTAGTTCTATATAAAGCATATATTTATTGTTCTTAAATCGCCATGAAAAAAAAAAGAAAAATATTTCTGTAAAATTCAACATTTAGAAAATATTAATGTTTATCAATTTTTTTTTCAAATGCCGTTTAACTGAATATTGCATTCTTACCTCATTGAAATAAATACCATGCTGCTTGAACGAACCATCTCTCCCTTCAAAGTTGCATGATAGCGAAAATCGGAAAATGCTTATGAATATTCTGACTTCATATGCAGAATACAAAAAAACAGTAATAACCTCTAAGCAATTTATTTCAAAACTTTCTTATTGTACAGTCCTTGTAAAAAAGCAGAGAAAATGTTGGAACCGAAATTATTATGGTTTTTATCAAAGCTCAGACACCTGGCAGTAGTTAAGCAGTCTGCAAGAATGAATAAATTATTCTAGAATTTCTTGAAGACATCAAGTGTGCTTATGTTGCAAAACACAAGAAATTCTGCACAAAGTAGTTGTCTGGTTATCTGTGCAAATTGATTCTATGATTCCTGAACATTTCATTAAAGATTGACTTAAAGAATCATGGGTAAGATCAAATTAACTTAGATCCAAAGAATGTAGAAGCCATGTAAACGGTATATCATATTTAAAAAAAAAAACATTCTTACAGTGTCTAGATATTTACCAATGAGCTGATGCTTATATTTCATCTGATCAAAAGAAGCATTGCTTTGTATTTTTTTTTAGATAAACATTATTTCTTATACTGTATTTGCTCTTAAATTGAGATCTACTCGTTGTGTTAATTTCCGTATACCATTTGGCAGCGAATTTGAAATTAAAAATTCCAGTTGTAAAATCTCATATTATTTAGAATAATTGATTGCGAAACATATTTATAACTAATAGCAGAAGTATAATAAAAAATATTTAAAAGCATAATTTTTATTTGTTATAGAGTTTAAAAAATTCGAACTATAAAAAATAACGATATCAGGACAAAATCTTTGAAGCATGAAATGTTGAAAGGAGTAAAATAAGGAGATTAAGTCGCAATTAACATCACAAGAAAGAAAAAATGTCTTATCATGTCATAAATAGAAATACATATTAAGAATGTGATTAAATAAAATTTAAGTTTGATTAGATTATTTTTGTTGGTATTTCCAGATATTATATCTGTATTTCGACTTTTTGATAAAAAGTTTTTAAAAGCTTGATTCTATTAATGTTCAAATGCATCTTAATTCTAGATCTCAGGTGTAGTTATATTAACGTCTCGTGAAACCGGAACACTACGGCTATTTTGGGATGGACCTCGCAATTTTGAACTGCGGTCAGATGATGAGGACGACACCTGAGCTGGTACCCCCTTACCGCACCACACCATCGGGAGAACTTTTAGCCTCGACGGCCCTCTTACACTGCGGTTCCTCGGTGGAATCTTGTCTCGAACCTGAAACCCTACGCCTCTCGAGCCGAGACCTTACCATCAGGCCACAGTGGCCCACTCAGGCTTCAGGAATAATGCAATTTGGTACATTAAAAATTCTAATACTATACGAGAACGAAAACTATTGTTTTATAAAAACCATGTATCAGTTTTTAATTTACTAATGAAATAAATATGAATATAAAGTCATGCAACCATCGAATCTTTAATTCCGCATCTTCCAATCTGGTATCCTATTTTTATTGTTATTTGTCAAGTTGTCTCACTAAATGATTTTATAATGAATTACTTTAAATGCATGGAATTGGTATCATTCGTAAGGAACTTTTTTATAGAAATCCTAGAGGTAACTGTTACCAGCTTTCATGTTCAGATTTGTCTGTTTACTTAATTAATGATACATGAAACTAATTAATGTTCTAACTGGACATTATTAAAATGATGTTCTAAAAGTCAGATCTTTTAAGCAGAAAGCTCATGGGAGTTCATCAAAAGCCGAATTTATAAATAAAACTTTTCAACAAAATTTTGTCACAATAAATTAGTTACTCAAATTAATTCATTTATCAATAAAGAGTACTTTAAATTGTGAATCATACAGACTCACTTAAAAAAATAGGTAGATAATGAATTTTCGTAAAAATCTGCTTTATATTTTATAAAGTTGTTCTTGTGTTCTTGTTAGGTTCATGCCATTTCAAATTTTTGTGGTTCATTTTGTTTTAAAGCATCTACATTATTCAAAATGGAGAAGGAAATTTTTTAATAAATATATGCTTTAACATTTGTATTTGAGGAAAACAAAGGATATGTTTTCAAAGAATATTAAATTTATACAAATTTAGAAAAAGTTTAATACAACCAAAAGATAGTTCATTTAAAATGAGAAACCAACTATTAATAAAATTTGCCAATCAGACTTTTGAAGCCTTATCTCTAATTACTTGTTTTCTGCTTTTATTCAGTTCTACTCAATTAAATTCCATTCTAAAATAGAATAAAGTGAGCTAACTACCCAAAACTTGTTTAAATTGATAACAGAAAAGACGTTTAGAGCATTAATCATTCCTCTTTTACACAGTGGCTTATGGAAATTTAAAATATTCTTTCCCACAACAAGTTTATAATTTGGAGATTTGAGTGTTGTTTTGAATGCTGTTCTCGTATGGAAATAATACAGATTTGAAAATAATGGAAACTGAAATGAAGGATTTGAAATAAAATTTGAGCGCAAGGCTTTCATTTGCAGTAAAAGAATTTGGAGTGTCAAACATGAGGCAAAATGCAAAATAGGGATTCATTACACAATATAAAAATATGAATATCAAAGTATTGTTTTTTCAAATATAAATTATTTTTATGTTTTAATGTAACATAAAAATACTGTAAAATTATTTTTCACATTAAGAGTTTTTAGTTTAAGAAACGAGAAAAATACATTTTCATTCTTTAATTTAAATGCTATAAATTCTTAGTTAGAATTTTAAGACAGTATTGAATGAAGCCTTTTCTGCTAATATTTACTCCGCCTTTGATATAAGAATGTCAGAATGAAACTCTAAGTTGAGGTATCCTTCTATCTTTAACTAATAAAGCAGCAAGAATAGTCTCCTCAAAAGTGTCTTATACAGGGTGTCTCAAAAAAAAATAAAATCCGCGGTCAAGGTTGTTGAGACACCCTGTATATTTTTTAATAAATGCACTTATGTCTTATTAATCGCATGCGAGCAATAGTTACGAAAAATATTTTTGTTGATTTTTTTTGACAATTAATTGCTGGGATTTGATTAATAGACAAGTACCAGAACTATTTTAGACGAATTACTTCTGAACGATTGAAATCAAAGATTGACACAAAAGTGCAATTGAAGTTACAATATCTTATATTAAGTTTGATATATTATTTTTATGTATTAAGTTTTTTATTATTATATATCAAGTTTTTTATTTTATTGCACTTTTATATGCTTATGTATTATTTTAACAATTTTTATATTAATTCTTGACATTTAAAATCACTCATACACAAAAATGGATGGAGAGCAAATAAGTGTATGATATTATATGACAAATTTAAATCATAGCATATTCAAATATTGACGATTGTCGTTAATAATGACTGAAATGGTTAACGAATTGGAGTGTCGTTTTTGAAAGAAGTAAAAAAAAGTGATTCGAAACTTCTAGAACTACATAAATTTAAAAAGATCATGTAGCCCAATCTGTCAACATCATTAAATATTTAGAATTTGAATAATTATATAAAACGTAATAATTACAAATCATAGAAATTCGTGAGCGTCCTTGATGATTTGTGTTCCAAATTTGATACATATATACACTTTAGATTTTTAATCTGTGTAGCAAATCTTATCCCTCTGACTAACTTCACTCAATAGTTATCATATTAATATTCAGATTACCGAACTTCTTCAGAATGGATTTCCCTTAATATTTGATAGAAATATAAAAATGTGCTGTTAAGATCATACACAAAATTTCATCATTCTAAATAATTTTTGAATTACCCACTTCATGGATTAATGTAATTAGGAAAATATGTTTTTGTGACTGAAGGAGGTCTGTAAAGTATAGATTTTTCAAAATTTCTAGCTCGAATTTTGTGATAATTGCGATAATTTGACTATTTACTTTATGTTTAAAAGTTAAAAAAACACCAAATCTTAATTAATGGATGATAAAAAAAAGTAAAAAAATAATCTTTCTTCCAAAAAAAAAAAAAAATAATAATTCAATTTTAAAAAATGAAGAACGTGCAGAAGAATTCTTAGTGTATTTGAATTCCAATCCCGTCTACAATATATCTGAGCTTTTAAGAAAATGGAAGATACTCATTTGATTAATAGACTAGCGAAACAATGAAAGTTAATTGTATGATAGCAGCTTCTAGATTTAAAATACTGTCTCGTCATCAATTTGTTTTAATTATTCTTAAATTTAAACAATATTCATTTAAATTCTGCTTTAAATGCCATTTTGCTTTAAATGAATTAAACTACTCCGCCTTATGAATTTTTTCATTTTCTTTAAATTGTATCAGTATCTATTATCTTTAAATCTACTCCGATATAACAACTCTAAATTAATTTATAAATTCTCAGTTCCCGACGAAATTATTTTTTCATATTACTGGCCCTTTATTTTCATTTCCAAGCGGGACTTAAAAGAACTTTGATTCTACATGTTTTTAAAGCCCCCCCCCCCCCACTAGATTTTTATTTTGGGGAAAGTGCAACATTTTTTTCTCTTTTTTTAATGCTTATTTATTGTGGCTTTGTTTTCTCCTCGTATTGTTTTCAACTATTCATAATGTTATGGTCTTCGATTCGACTTCTATATTTTTGGAAAAAAAATCATTTTCTGGCTTAATCCATTAATAAAAGAGTGTTTTCCTTTATTTGTATTTTTCATTTTGAATACATATTAATCAAGTCATTCAATAATTTTCCTGTGGTTCATTTTGTCTGAATGGGTTACAGCTCCTATTTTTTCAGCCAATTTTACCAATTGCCGTAAACACAACATTTCTAAAGGGAATTTTCTATTAAATATGAAAAATATTCCGAATATTCAAACTACAAAAGCGGTGGATAATGTATGAAGTTAATATGATTGCACAGAACAATAGCCTTTTCAGTCAAATATGATGAGCAACCTCCTTTCATTAATATCAAAAGTTATTGGGCGTAAAGCTCACATCTAACAAATTTTGTCAGACATATCTTTCAAGTCTTATCGGAAATTGCTTATTTTGGGTCTCCAGTTTTGCTAAATTACGCTGAATTTGAAAAAGGAATATGTAAAATTAATTATTCTGAACTTTTCTAAACTGACAATGGAACAAACGCTTAGGGTATTAATCATTTCTCTTTGAAGCGTTAGTATACATATAGAAATTTAAAATATTTTGCACCCTTGAACCTTATTCTTGGAATATGCTAATTTCTCTGCATTATTATTTTAACAAAGTTTGATTTTTTAAAATTATTATTTATTTTAAAACCTTTTAAAAATACTTTTACTTTATCGTTTTTAACATTTTTCATAATACATTTTTTGTATATTTTCCGGAAGTTTAAATTACAAATTTTATCAAATTTCCCCATTAGATGTCCCTCCTCAAATGCAAATAAATTCGGAGAAAATTAATCAATTAACTAAAGTTTAAAATTTGAAATTAATGACAGTACATAAAATAAATAAAAAAAATAAGAATTTGAGAAGAAAAGTTTTTTAAAAATTTCAGAACATTAATATATACGGAAATGAATGAAAATAGATTTAAAAATTTCATTCTTATATATATCGTAGAGATCAAGTTAAAGCATTAGATGATAAGAGTCAGATTCGCTGTAGACTAAAATGAAGATTATCCATGCTTATAAGGTGCCGAGGAGTCTTATCTACTACAAAATCCACTGAGCACAATCTGGTGTATGGTTAAGCCTAACAATGTATTATATGCTTTATTTTATGTTTATAAATATTGTTACAAAACTGTAATTTTTTTTAATTAAAATTTCGTAATGTATAGCTGAAAGCAATCAGAAAGACATACTAACATATTTTAATTACAAACTGCATTACATTAACCACAAAAAAAATGATTTCTTCCATCATATTTCGTTTAATAAACTTTGATAAAAATTCGAATAATTATGCAACATAAGCACTCCTATAAAATAAAATTTCTATATTTATCCAACAATTCGAAATCTTCGTGTATTCTAAAACAAAATAATGAAATCAGAACGTACAGTTTTTCAGGCACGAAATAAATTCCATGTTAAAATCGAGATTGCTGATTAAACTGTAATTCAACTTTCTCGTGTATCAAATCTTTCATTTTTTATGTCTCCATTTGTTCATGGACACAAATAAATACAAAGTGATATTGTGAAAAAACACTTCTAAGTCATGCAGCAATATCTTAATCAAGTACTTTTAGTTTAAAAGAAAAAAAAGATGCACAAATTCTTTTCATCTGCATTTGCATGTAAAACGTTTACTTTGAAAGGAACGTTCTGCATCAAAGAACCCGTTCTCACGTTCTCTTATAACATACAGTACTCAGGAAAAGAGAAAGAAAGTGAGATGTTGAATCGGGTGTCCTGATTTCATCCTGAAAGGGGGATATAAACTTCCGAATTTAGATATTCTCTATTCCTAAAGTGAATAAATTTATAATGAGAGCAAGAATTGGCGCGTTTGAATTATTGAGAAAGTTTCCATTTTGAAAAGTCTTCACAAGCATGGTAGTTATTTTTTTTTTTTGTTCTGTCTTTATTTATCAAAGTACTTTGTCTCGCAAGTCTTCTGATTTCTGAGAGATTCTGTTTTCTGACTTCTGATTTTAATGGGGGGGATGAAAATTAAAATGAAAAATGGGAAAGTGGTGATGAATAAAAGAAAAGCGATGTTAGATATGGAGTCGTTTCGGATCACAAACTATTTAAGATGTGGTTTAAAAATCCTTCAAAATTGTCAAGTTCTCTTTTTATATGTGTTTGTATGTGGAGGTGTTTACTTTTTTTTATGCGACTGACATTAAAATTTATGAGGTTATGGGAAAGTGAGTTTGAAGGGGGGGGGATATTCATGTTTAGATGGTTGTCTAGGATAGTGCACAAGTCATGAGTTTCAGTCAAGTTAATTTCAAAAATGATTACAGAAATGACTAGGCTGAAAAGAATATTTAAATTTTTTTTACTTTTGGTGTTCAGCAAACTATGAAGATGAATATGAATGGAATAAATAAATGAATGCACAGTGATATCAAAACGGTTTTTTTAAAGACTCACACAACTTTTTTCATTAAAAAAAAGATTCGGATTAAAGGACCACTTAATTGGAAATGTAAAATTTATAAAAATTCTGGACGAAATCAAAGTCTATCTGAAACTCTGCATTTGGTTTTTCAAAAGATTTCAAGAAAAAATTATATTTTCTTCCGAAAAGAAAAAAATAAGTCTACTCGCATTTTATAAAAATAAATATATGACTGAACAACATAATTTGTTAAAATATGTAAACTAGGAGATTAAAATTTCGGGCATTGAAACAATATGTAGATAATTTATATAATGGATTCATATTGAGAGTACAACGCAAGTATACTATCTAGTGCATTGTAAAGTTTTATACTTAAACTATTTTTATTTAAGTATGCTTTTATAGATATTTTCATTCGTATTCTGTTCAATTATCATTTTTAATCAATAAATGAATCTTTTATTTTACAAATTTCACTCACTTCCTGCCAGTAATTTCATAAAATTGAATTCCTTAAAATGATGCTAAACTCTAATACGTGTATGCAGTCGATTGTTTGCCTTTTCTTTGCTTTTAGATTCTACGTCATATAACCAAATTTAAATTAGATAAATTATTTAAATTAGATAAATAACTTGAAAGTTTTGTTAGCAAATTATTAGAACAGTATATTATCGATAAAAAATATACGCTTGTGCAAAAGTTTTAAGCACTTTCACATCAAGAAATAAGGGGAAAACTGAATACAAATATTAGATTATATTAACTTAGAATAAAGATTGATCAGACTGAAACATCTTTCCAATCATGAAACAATACGAAAAATGAAAAAAGTATAATAAATTAACACGCTTATCATACAAGTACAAAACTGATTTAAGTTCAACCCTTCAACCACATTGAACGTAGAAAGTCATCCCAAAGAATGACTTCTATAAAGACTCGAACGTAGAAAATCGTAATTCTATCACTATTCGAAAATCGGCTGAAACGTAATAAATTGTTTTCTGAAAATTGTCCTAAGATCTTCTTCGATGTAAAAATTAGTAGTGCTTTCCTCTTCTATGATAATGGTCATTTTATGAAGATTCAGATGCTGGGTATTTGACGGTCAATGTGTTAAAAAAACATGGAAACATTTATATTAATAAATAATAATTATTCCGATATGTTTAAAGCAATTTAAGTCAAGAATTTTCCTAATCATCATTGTTGTTCCCTCCTCCATATAATCAAAATATATAAACTTTAGAAGGCATTCGATTTTTTGCCGTTGTATGAGAGATATTTAAAAAATGCTTGTTTTTTAATAATTATTGAATTTTAAAATTTATTTCCTTGCAAAGCTGTTTTAGAAAGTGAAACGAAATGAACTTTTGTGCCTTTGCTATTTTTTCTTTGAGTCTTCTTATTTACATCCTAATTATAGAAGTTTGATTTCAATAAAGTTTTATCTTTATCAATATAAAATAATAAAATACATTTAAGAAATCAGTAGTTAATATTCATTTATAGTTTATGGACCAATGATAAGTGGAATTCGTAATACGGTTACATTAGAAGCTGAGAAAAAATTATGGGACAAAATACGAGCTATATATATCCTTTCGCTTTTAAAATGCAGAAAGCATTCCAACATAAAACAACAGAAGTTGAAAAAGTACCGAAGAAATCAGAAAAGTAAACATTTGAACACACGGTTGCTCTTTCTGATTTTATTCCGACATTCACTTCCCTTGGGTAAGAACCGAATAATTCAGTGTGTTTGTACAGCGCGAAAGATTCTCTCTCCATTCCTAAATTCGCTTGTTTATATTGATTTTTACTTGACTTTCTACGAAGATTTCAAAGTTTGTAGAAAAATGCGATCAAACACAATTTAGGTTCGTCGGAGGATCTCGGTACACGACGAAACGTACTTAGACATAGCATAAATATGTATCATAATTTTGCAAATAGAGAGAATGGATGATGATCTCATTCTTTTTTTTTTCTATTTATGTTTGTCTTTTTCTTGAGGTGTTTTAGATTTTTACAAGAAATAACTCGCATTGAAACTGGGTGAAAAGAGTTTTGCTCTATTTTGTTTGATTGAAAATAATTGAAGAATTGAAATCCATTTATTTGGTTGAAACCAAATACGCAGGAAATTTACTACTTAACCAGCAAATAATAAAGTGACACATTTTTTTAAAAATTAATGTTTATTTAAAAATAATTTTCATATAAAACGTTTACCAAATAATTTTTTAATCATGGAATTACGCTCAAAATGAGAAAGAATAAAATAAAAAAGGTCTTTATAATATCACTGAAATCCCCCCATACGACAAATATACACTCTGCCCCAAAATTTTATAAAATCTTGTATATTGGTTACATTTTGTTGTATCTAATACATTTCAATGTAATTCATCGTACAGGTAGGTATGTTATGCCCATTATAATTAATCATTCTACTCCGTATATTTAAAGCCCTTTTTAACCCTTTCTAGGGCCGTGGGAAGTATACTTCCCACCAAATTTATCTATCTTTGTATGAAATTATATAGGTTGGCATAAGTTCTGACAAATTTTTTTAGTAAGTCAGAAACTTAGATGTTTTAGTTCTTTATTTTACACGAAATGATGTGTCTTGATTTGATACTTAATTATTAATTAGCCAAATTAATTAATTAATCAAATTAAATTTATCTAAAAAGCTAAATGAATCCCTTATCTTATTCTAATTTCAAACCTAAAAATATTTGAACATAATATGACTAAAAATAAATGGCCATTTAAAGGGTAAATCATAGAATAAACAGAAACGCTCTATCCGAATTTTATAGACAAATGTAATTTTATATGAATAAGATATCAATAATCATGATGTTAATTCGAAACCTAATAATGCGTTATAAGAAAATGAAAGTGGTCGCTTTTTCTGCGTTCCAAGATGACCTAAAGATTCGCTACTCTTTAATAAAGAAATGGGTAAAATTCTGACTTTTAATTTGATCGGTCAGACTGTTAAAGAAATGTCAAAACTTTTAAATTGATTTATAATGTATTAACCACTTCAAAGACCATATGAACCAAATCCTCGTGAGGAAACATACGTGTTACGGATATTTGCAATGATACACGGATACAAAGAATTGTTTTAAATTTGAAAATGTCGATTCAAGATTTTACCAGGTCTTTCCTTTTGTAAATTTCCAAGAACACTGTTCACAGACGAATTAAAGAATCTAGTTATATGATCCACACAACTATGACTCCCAGATTACAACTGTCAAAGCTTCACCTTAGTAAGAAATTGCAATGAACTCGTTGTCGTATGGCATATGGTAATAAAAAGATAACTGTCCTTTTCGGTGATGGAAAAAAATGGAACTTCCATAGGCCTGACTGAAATATAAAATGTTGGCATGATTTATTAAAATAGTTCAGAAGATTTTGCAATAAATAAGTGATGATGGTGTGGACAGCTTTCGATTGCAACTTTCAAGTTGATTTGGCCTTTTAAAAGACCAATAGAAACACCAGAAAACCATCTCATGCCATTTGTGAAAAATATAAGGGGACGAAATCTGGAATTTAAATTTGTCCTCAGTATGGAAAATGGTAGTGTAACTAGTCGCTGTGATTTAGCTTTCGATTTCAACTGCTAAGTGGGTTTGGCCTTCTAGATTTCCAATGGAATTCTCCTAAATACATAGAAACACCAAAAAATCATCTTATGCCATTTGCAAAAAAACACAGGAGGATGAAATTGCAGTTATCAGCATGATAAGGCTCCCATTTATGCCTCGAGTAGTCGAAGAATTTATTAAAATTTAAAAATGTTATTTTCTTGAGTGGTCACCGATGAGTCCAGATCTAAACCTAAATGTAAATCTGTGTAGTATTATGGAATGTTTACGAGAATGGAGGGAAATTGCCTTCACTATATGCCTTGTAAACAGTCATTGAAGGTGCATGGAAGAGTCGGTGGTATTATAAATCTTAATTATTTCGATTTAAAAGCATATTTACATTGTCATACCCTTTAGATATTAAGAACATTGAAATGAGTACCTATTATTGAAATATCACAAATTGCATAAACATTTGGGAAACCTAATATTTCTATTTTGCTATGTAATTAAAACACAAATTTCTATTTTTCTAAATATTTCGAGGAATATAAGCCAAATAAAGTTTGAACAAATATATTTGTAACTGGTATTTGTATGCTTTCACCATTTTGCTAAAACATACTTTACTAGATTCTATTAGTCTATTAGTCTATCTATTAACGCTTATTATCAATAATAAAAAAATATTCAGATTATTAATTAAAAACATCTGTTCACCTCCAAAGAAATTCTGCAAAGAAAAATGCTAGAATGTATGAATATTACACAAATCTAGAATTTTGTCCAATTTTGATGAAATCTGACCCAAAATACATTATTAGTGGAGGAAGTCATATTCAACTTTTGAAAATACAGAAGTTAACCAAAAATAAAATTAAAAATTAACCAATAATTTTTAGTTTCCAGCTATATCTTTTGAAAATATTTCCTCACAAAAAGGAGTTTTACACTTGATTTAACACAAATGATTGTTTTTTAATGATGCAGATTTCAATTTGTTGCAATTTTTTCTCAAATTTTAATAATTTTTAAAAATTTAATTTCAGGCACAATGTGCAACATTGTTCTTTTTATTACTATGATTAAATTCTAAATAATCGTAAATTCGTAATAGCGCGTGTTTGTCATTATTAAAATCAAGATTTAAAAAAAAACTTTCCTCTATGAACATGAGCTCCATAACATGGATTTCAACTTTTATTTTTTAGTATATGCACTTTTTAAGTTGCATACATAGTAATTTGTTTCATACTGAATCCTCAATATTCAAATTTTTCATGTTATCGGAAAAAACACGTAAAATTTTAAATAAGTGCATTCATTTCAATCATTAAACATTCAAAATACCTAATATTCCGAATGGAAAAACTGATCCGCTAAAGCATCTAATACAAGTATTTTTGTTAAATTAGTTTCATATATAATATTTAACATTTTTAAAAATTATTATGATTAGATTCGAACTAATTTTAAAACTCCCTCCTCTCGTTTAATTTTGCTTTAATCGCTTTCTCATTTCTATTATGCAGTCAATCCATGGGTTGTTTTGAGAGAAAAAATAAATAACGTTAGTGTAGTTAATCATTTTATTGTTTAATACCGAAGAATGAAACACTGTTGGAATTTTTTTTTGTCAGTAGAATTTTTTTTTTTCACAATAGGATATTAAAAGTCAATTTTAAATAAATAGCTGAAATTCAATTTGTTCAAAACATTCATCATCTATCTAAATATAATATCAAAATATAATTACACTTATCTTCTTAAAATTTGCATAATAAATGATGTGAAAGAGTAGGGTTTTTCTTTAAGCGCACTTCACAACTTTATGAACAGGGGACAGTATTGGAGATAGTATATTCAAGATACGAATGATGATTTATTCATATGTAAGTATTATTTCTTTCTCTTTGTTTGATGAGAACCTGATATGATTGATGCATGAAGATGGAGTACAATTGACAAATTCGTATTCTTTGGTGATATTTATTATTCCATTAAAGTACAACAGAAGAGGTGTTAGGTTTCATTGGGAAATAAATTAATTATCTCAATTATATCTTCTCCGAAACTCGGAATATATAATACAAAGACAGAGTTTTATAAATCTCAGATACGATGAAGTCTTGTAGCAATTATAGATATCCCTTAATTTGATAATAGGTACATTCCTATTGTAAACCCATAAGTTTATCTGGCAGAATATTTCCTGAGATATGGTTAGGCATTCATTATAATACAATCTCTATTCGTAGTAAATGCTTATTTTCCAAGTATCCTTCATATTAAGAAATAAGCTTTCCAAATAGGAATATTCGGTGACATTGCAAAAACATCAACATTTCTTCATCTAATCCAACTTTTAAGAAACTTTTTATTGCGTGATTCTTCGTTATTTCGTTAATAAATTATTCAGAATATAGTCTTAAATTTCCCTGTTTATGCCACGAATCAGGATAATCCAAATATACTTAATAAAAGCACCAATCAAATTACAACAGTGCATAATCCATTGGTGATTTCTCTATATGTTATCAATATCCCGATCATCTCCTCATATTTTTGTTGAATGTTATTGTTATTTTCAGATTGGAACCAAATTGGAAAGCACTTACTTTGTACATTTCAATGAAATATTTTAAAATTTTATTGACAACAAAAATCTATTAACTCATACTACCATAAACTGCTTACGAAAGCATAGAATGGCTTCTAAAATGTTCGAAATAAATATGGAAGTGGACAATTTTATGTTTGTTTAGTTATACTAATGCCTCATTTAAAATCTGTAACAGGTCTATTTGAAGTTATATCTGGGAATTCTGATCACCGATCATATTACGAGTATACCTTGTATCTCTTCCTAAATTCCCTCATTGCACCAACGGCTGGAAGCTGAAAAAACTTCATATGTAATGGATTAAATTAATAAAATTATAATCATAATTTGGCAATAATAATTTCTAATTTATATATATTATCTCATAAATATTGTTTCAAATAACTATTATTCTAGACTCCGATTTTCCTGAAATGTATGGTATTTGTATTTGAATATGTTATAGATGATATTCTACCTAAATTTTGCAAATATATTTAAATTTCCACTTATTACAGATAGGAACATCGGATTTTTTTGATAGAAAAGGCTTTAAATTACATTATAATATGTTGACTTAATTAACAAAAATTTCCTATAATTAGATCCGTACAGATTCTGAATGAAATTTGTTTTATATATTACTTAAACTATTATAATGTCAATGCAGACAAAAATTAATAAAAAATTAAACCATTAATTACGTTGAAATTGGAAATGAAGGAAAAAGAAAAAGACGAAAGATCTTGATATAGGTGTATATTTTATAGTAATCTTAATTTTATCCCTATTTGTATTAGCTGTTTTTCCGTATTTTATAAAAGTTTTGAATAAAAGTTTATTCAAAAAATTATATTTAGCTTTTAATATGAAGTTTCGTAATACGATACAATTCCACAAATCTACATTATAGATTTGTTCATTAATAGCTATAATTAGCAAAGAGATTTAGTTTCTAAATTCCCTAATTACTGCACATACAAGGAGAAAAATGTTTTGCAAAATTCAACCTTCATTTCTAAGTGCATAAAAGGAATTCTTCAAATGCTATTTACTATATCCAGGTTTTAACAACAACGAAGACAAATTTTAATGAACTCATTTTTTATTTTAATCTTTTAAACTTGATTGCACATCTTATTATTGACACAGATGCATGTTTTTAAGCTTAAAGGAAAAACACATTAATATTATCGAATATTTTATTTTTAAATAAATACTGCTGGTTTATTTTTTTTATTTTCATTTTTTATTTTTTTAGAGAGAGTAATTTAAAAAACACCGCATCAAACTTAGATTCTTTTACAGACACAAAAAAAATATTTGTTCATTATTAAATGTAAAAACATTTTTTTTTTGTCAGTCTCAAATTAATTTATCCGAATATTTGTTTTCTTTTCTTATCTTTATATTCGGCCACAGATAATAAATCCTCCCACTTTGTTTGAATTAAATAAACTTATCTGAAATTTGCGTTGCATAAGCCGATAATGTTATGCGGTTTAGGTAAAATTATAAATGATATTGGTTTTTAAAAAATCATTAATTTAAGCGGATTACTGTTCGAAATTCTAAATGGCTGGAGTTAGTTAAAAGCTAGATATAAAATTGTTTTGTTTCTCAATCACTTTTTCTACAAATTCATCTTCTAATTACAAAGAATTGTGAATGAAACATTAATAATTTATTTTACCCAAATAATCTTATCTGAAGTTTAATTTTATTTTCCTTTCTAATTTAATATTAATTTTTTAAATATTTCTGTATTTTCGTTTATTTTTCATATTTCTCCACAAAATATTTTTTGAACAGAGCATAAACGAATAATTTAACACCTTATAAAAATTCAATAATTTTATAATCACAAAAAGGTATTTATTCAATATTAAATATAAAAACATTTTATATTTATAAGTCTTAATATCTATTAGTATTCGTTTTCTTCCTTTATTTCTATATTCGACGACACAGGAAATCCTCTTTTCGTTTAAATTAAATAACTAAGAAATAACTAAATATAAAATTAAAGAAGCCGATAAATTTTTGCAGCACGTTTGAAATTACAAAATATAAAATTGTTGCCTTTCTTTTTTTGTTTAAAAATGCCTAATTTAAGCAGATTATTGTTCACGCACTCTAGATAATTTCAATTAGATAACAGCTAGATTTGAAATTATTATGTTTAGTGAATTATCTTTTTAAAGGATACAACATTTTAACTACTGAGAATTATGAGATGCCCATTACAAATTTTTCAACTCAATTTAATTAATCTGAAACTTAATTTTTTTTTATCTCTAATTAATTTTAATCTTTTAAACCCTTGAATTCTTTCGTTAAGACTTTAGCACAAAAAGCCATTATATTCAGAAATTTTCTCTATAAAGGGATTACAGAATTATGTAAAGGTTTTATTATTAAAAACTGAGTAAATATCAATCTTCCTGATATAATAGAAGGAAAAAAACTGAAAACAATATCTGTAGTTAAAAATAAATCGAACAATACAGAATTAATTGAAGATTATATTAATTAGTACATGTTACGCATTAGTGCTTCTACTGTGTAATACTACTATACTTTCTTTTAGCGACTTTTTCACTTTTTAAATATGTTTTGTCTTTCTTTCACCATTCAAATTTACACATGACTGATGTTTACGATGAAATTTTCAAGAATTTTGTTTATCTCCAAAAAATTATTTATAATTTTATTTTATTTCATTTTTTATCATTCTTTTAAGTAAAATATCAGCAAAAATTTCGGAATTTGTTTCTATACTATTGTTTGTTTCAATGAAAATTTTCCTCGAATATCTAATGTTTTGTTTCAAATTATTATATGGTCTACAAGAGATGGGGGCTAGGCGAATCTTCATTGGAATTTCATAGAGAAAATGCAACGAAGTAATGTTTTGGAATTTCTTTCAAAAAAGGAAGATTATAGGAATTTAGGATTAAGTCATCAATTAATCATTGATGACTTAAATAGGGGTTATAAGCTTCTACAGGGAATAAACGTTTTTGAAATTGGTGCATTCTATGGGGATGGGGATTTATGATTTTATGTGGATCAAGCTATTTCTTCCTTTAGGGAATGTGAAATAAACAATTTTTTAAAAGATTTTTCTCATAAATTGAGACAAGTGGGGTAAATGATTTATGAAAGGTCTTAAGCATTTATATGAAATAAAAATTGCAAAAATCGCACTGATAATTTTAGTTGAGGAACCAGTTCTTTAGTTTTTTCCAATTATTTTAAATATATATTTTTTACGTTTAATATCCAATTTCTTTCTTTCTAATTTGGTTTTGTAATATAATTTATATGTTAAGGCATAATGAATTTATCATTTCAATTTGATCTTTTCCAATGTAAGTTTTTATTTACAACCTGATTATAGAAGTTTCATTTCAATTATGTTCCTTTCCTTTACGTTTTTTATCAATATGAAATAGTAAAATACTTATTAGAAAATTGAGAGTAATTGTAATAATATTTATAAAAAGCTATGATCCCAGCCACACGTTTATCTGCTTTTGTGTATCTAAGTAAGTATATCTGGCAACAGTAAATCAAGTGAGCAATTAATAAAATAGATTTATTTTTTGATTGACACATATCTTGCTTATCTTGTATTTAATAATCTACAAATTATTACAAAAATGCTCACTTCAAACCAGTCATTTCGAGGTTACATACCGCTTATATTATCTAGTAACTATATAACATAACTACACGAGTTGTTAAGAAAAAATGAATATTCTTTTACCCTTTATAAAACAGGCCTTGAACTTTATATATATCTTTCCCCTTTTAAAATGCAGAAGTTATTCTTGTATAATACAGCAGAAGTGGGCAAACTACCATAGAAATCGGAAAAGCAAATAGTAGAATATATGACTACATTTTCTTAATATTTTTTCTCGAAACTCTCCTCCCTCTGGTAAGAACTGGAATGATTCTGAGTGTTTGAACAGCTTGGAAGATTTCCTCTTTCTCCCCATATTCTCTTTATTTGCTTTGTGTTTTTATTTGATTATCTTGCGAAAATTTCAAAGTCTGCCGAAGAATGCGATCAAACACAATTTCGGTTCGTTGGCGGTACACGACGAAAAGCACTTGAACATAACTTAAATATTTACGCACAATTTTTCAAGCAAAGTAGATGATGATTCGTTCCTTTTTTCTATTTTTCTTGAGGTTTCTCTGATTTCGCAGGAATTTGTTAAAATCAATATTTTATAAAGATATCCTTCCTCTGTTTGACTTAATTACAAAATCGAAAAGTTATAATTTATTTAATTAGTTGAAAAAGAAACTATACGCAGTCATCAAGTCATATTAATTTTATTTCAAGTTAAATTTTGGAAATAAATTATAACATGAGAAAACATTTAAATGTATATTCTTTCGTGAATCATTTTATTCTCATGGTATTATCGAAATATATTCATTTAAATTATGAATTTTTGTTCAAAAGGTGAAATTTTCGAACTAAAAAGTAATATTCTCTCTATTTTCCTCAAATTTTCCAATTTGAATCAAATATTTTAGCAAGGACTTCAAATACTGACTCCCATTATCAATGAGGAAATTTGAAACGAAATATTCTAATAAATAATTTAAAAGTTCTATTCATGCAATAGCAAATAACACATAAAAATAAAAATTCCACATCTGATATATTCCACATGTTTCATTAATTGGTTCTCTAATCCAAATTCTTCATGATTAATGATATATTTCATTGAAGAATTTAACCATTTTGTGCATTTTGAGTAATAAAAATTATTCAAATTTTATTAATTAATTCAAAATTAGAAATTCATTTTGAATAAGTTAATTGATTTAAAATGCTCAAATCATTAATTTAAAGTCTCTTCAACTTCATATAGAAGGAAGGATGCATTCATCCTTCTACATATAGAAGGATGAATGCATCCTTCTACATGTAGAAGGATGAATGCATCCTTCTACATGTAGAAGGATGAATGCAACCTTCTACATGTAGAAGGATGAATGCATCCTTCTACATGTAGAAGGATGAATGCAACCTTCTACATGTAGAAGGATGAATGCATCCTTCTACATGTAGAAGAATGAATGCATCCTTCTACATATAGAAGGATGAATGCATCCTTCTATATATAGAAGGATGAATGTCTGCTTTTGCTTGTATAAGTGTCTAAAGTTTTGTCAGTAATTGCAAAATTCATCATACATGTTGTTTAAAACAGTAGCAAATCAATGTTAACGTTTCAATGATCAATGTTAAGTTCACAAATTACACAAAAATAATTTTTTAAGATGAATCACTTTTTGTTATTTTTTCAGCTATATTTTTCAAAACCTTCTTTAAAATAATATTTCTATATAGCATTAAAGCTAAAAAATTTATTTTTTGCTGATATCAATTCTAATACAGCTTTTTCTAGAATTTGAATAATTTTATTTAATGCACAGCTTATAGAAACATTTTTGTATCTATGATAAAATTCAAATTAATTTTATTGCTACATCAAATTATTAGTTCACATATTTTTGCCAATGTTAAAATTAAGATTAAAATAATTGGTTTCAGTGCACATTGTAAAATAATTTTCATTTCCACTTTTATTTTGTAGTGTATACAATGTAATCAATTCATTGGATTGTTTATTTTGTGTGGAATCAAACGAATAAGATGGGTGTAGTTGCACTTTCTTCTACTTAATAAGAAATCAGTAATAAAAATAGCGTACGAGAATTCTTTTATAGCCTGAACATTTTTACACATTGAGATATAAAATGGCAAATTTAATTTGATCATGAACATTTTATTTATTCAGAAAATTTCTTCCAGTGCATATGGTGCTAAGGTTTCAAGCTGAAAATGTTTTAAAATTTTTATGTGTAAATTATAATTACGCACAGTTACAAAATATTACCTGGATTAAATCCTCTTCATAAAATTGCATAGATAAGCATCGATTTTTTTAATGCACTTTACAGCTTTATTAACATGAGATAGAATTGGAGGCGATAACATGTTGATAAAGAATTATTATTTATTCTTGTGGAAATAATATTTCTATCCGTCTCTGTCCTCTCTTTTTACGATATGATTAATGCTTGAAGATAGAGCATATTCAAGAAGTTTGTATTATCAGGTGATATTTATTATTCCAATAAAATACAAAGGAAACATTGTTATGTTTGATTGTAAAAACATATATGAATTATATTTTTTCTGATACCCGGAATATATTATACAAGAACTGTGTTTTATAAATCCCAATAAATACAGATTGTAGCAAAAACAGATATTTCTAAACGTAATAAAGAATTCATATAAATTGTCAAACTATAAATTTATTAGGCTGAGTATTACCTTATTGAAAACTGTGAATAGTGCATTTTGAATAATTTCCTTGTTGAAAAACACGCTTACCGCTATGGAATTTCAACTATGTAACATATATTTTTACTGATACACGGAATGTATGGTAAAAGACTGATTTTTAAAAATATCTATGCAATGCGTATTGACAATGTGGATATGTGGCTGTACATCATTCTTACTTCTATTTTTACTGCATAGCATTCTTACCACTATTTCTAAAAAACTGCCTTGTTTTATATTTTGTGTATTACCACTATTTTTAATCATTTGTGTTTAAGAAAATGTCAAAATTCTGTTCAGGGAGAATTGCAATATCCATATTTCAACCGATTTGGAATTGCATAGCAGTTTTTCAAACAAGAGTCAAATCTTTTTCCCATATGAATTGTAAGCATATTAACTCGTCAGGAAAAGCAATTAAAACAGAAAATATTAAAACATTTTCCTTCAACATCGCATCTGATTTTTATAGATGAAGCATCGAGATTTAGAAGAAATCATGTTATTAAAATAGGCGCAAACTAGCTAGAACTTCCTCTCATGTTTTCGGAGACTAATATCATGTATGTATGTATTGTTAAGAATCCGTAATGTTTATTAGCAGAAATTACAACACCTGGAGAAAGTCAAGATTCTTTAGATATTCAGAATTAGTAATGTTTGCCACAAGGCCAGCAAAAAAAAGATATTTATACCAAAAATAATTTAAAGCAATATATAGTATGTGTTTAAAGCAAGAAATAGGGAAAAAAATATTTTTTAAATAACTTAAATAATAATGAAATAGGCTCATTTGTAATATTGTTTGCAGCTTCCATTTTCAACTTGAAAAAGAAACTGTGATGTTCGGTCAAAAATAGGTGTGCATTGTAAGTGGGTATCTTAATTTGCAATGATGGAGAATCGATTTTAAAAAATCTTAAGTACTTTAAAAAAAATAGTGGGGGACTTTTGTGGAAATGGGTTAGTCACCTACAGCTGACAACTTGAACTCAATATGCTCAATCTATTCAAAACATAAGAGGATTAAAATTTTCATTTTTTCATTTGAAAGAAAAAGCTTTCAACAATTTTTTCGAGAGGCTTCTAATAGATGCTTATAGCCATTATAGTTAATTGCCAGTGTTTGTACAACGCTTCGTTTTCATTTTTAAAATACATTTTTTTTATTTATGATAAACTTTTATTTAACTTATTTGGTGCTTGGAATTTCGTAGGGTACATCAGATTTTTGCTTTTATTTTTTATTGTACGGAAACAAATATTTATCTATAAGAATTAATTTTTTTTTCCATTTTTACATATACCATTGAATGATAAGTACTATTCAAGTGAAATAAGACTTTGATATTCAATACTCTCATTGTAGAAATATTCAGAATTATATAACTTCTTCATCCAGACAAATGTAAAGATTTTTTTCTCTCAATACTTCTAGAATAGCAGCTGAGATATTCAGCAATATTCACAGCTGATCTGGTTGCCAAAGTAAGTGAATCTGTCTGTTAAGTAACATTATTTATTCTACTAATAAAGATAATTTTCTGATATATATTTCCTTTTATTGGTATTATCAATTAGGATGGAATTAAAGGAAGACTATGCACAAATAATTTTCTTTATTATACCTTTGTTGAATTCATAGAAAAGTATCAACTAATACAGATATATACCTACTAAAAATAAACTTTGGAATAACAAAACTCTGAAATATTGCTTCTCTTTGTATTTAGTATTTTAGTAAGAAAGAGAGCTGTACATATATTTTAATCAAGCCGCATCTGACAATCAACTTATTTAATAGGATTAATGATCTATGAAACTTTCAATGTTTCAAAGATTTTACTCAAATTGATTTTATTGGCTTCTTCAGAAAAAATCAATAAATTTTAATTTATGTTCGTTGTATTATACGTTTGCTTAATTTTCGTCATCTCTCCTAAATTTTGAAATTTGATTTGAAAGAAAGTAATTAAACTTCAATACAAAAAATTTTCATTGAAACCAAATATGTTTAGTTAAATAAATGCAGAAACATGTTTACACACATGTTTTCCAAAGTATTTTAGTTCTATATAAATGTAGTGACGAGCGCCTGTTGGCGAGCGCCATCTGCTGGTTGTTAGACGGAGTTGACGCTGGTTAGACGGAGAGCAGATCAGACGGATCTGGGCGAGAGTGAAGACGTAGCAGATCAGACGGATCTGGGCGAGAGTGAAGACGTGGCAGATCAGACGGATCTGGACGAAAGACGAGACGCGACGTATTCGACGAAATCTACTGAATGTTCAATTCTTTTATGTTAATGTATATATATCCTAAATGTCCTAATCGTCCTAAATGTAATTAAATGTGCGTTCTAAAATAGTAGTGATTTCTGAGTCCTACAAAATATGGGGGTTCGGCCGAGATATTAATGAAGACCGGCACATAAACGAAAGAAGAGCCAAACAGGAGTGAAATTTGACGTGCTACAATAAACCTTTTGGATATCAACTACTTGTGGACTGACGCAGTGTGGATCGACGTTGAAGAAATTGTGAGTACAATTTTGATTTATTCTCAAGTATGGCATTTCTTACACGAGCACGAAAGAGCGACTTACTAACTTTAGTAGACGAATTAGAACTAACGGCACCACAGGATGCCAAAGTGCGACAGTTAGTTACAATGATAACAGAGTCGAAAGACTATGACGAAGAGTTCGTAAAAAACTTACTTTTAACTATCACTCAGGAGCGCGAAAGGTTAGATGCTGAAAAAGCCGAAGCCGAAAAGATAGAGCGTGAATATACTTTGAAAAAGTTAGAACTTGAGTTAAAAAGTAGAGAAAATACTTTAACTGTATCAGATATGCCTAAGTATGATATATTAAAATTGCTAAAGAATTATGATAATAGCGGAGACATAAGTGTTTACCTTTCGTTATTTGAGAAGCAAATAAGTAGGGCTAACATTGCAAAAGAAAACTGGATTTCTTATTTACTCGGGTTATTACCATTGGATATAGTCAATTTAATTGCTCGCGAACCTGATCCATCAGCTAATGACTATGATTACATAAAAAAACTGTTGCTTAAAAGATTTAAATTAACTTCCGAACAACTCAGGCAGAAGTTCTTTACTCACAAACGAGATTCTTCTTCATCATGGCGGGATTTCGGTTTTGAACTGAATAACTTTTTTGAGGAATGGATAAATTGTTTAGAAATAACCGATTTTGAAGATTTAAAGCAGCTAATGGTCGTTGACCAGTTAAAGAGTAAAATACCAAATGACGTACGCGATCATTTTCTCGACGATTTGCCCAAAATAAAGAAAGTAGAAGATTTGGTTAATAAACTGGACGAATATGAAGCTGCACGAAGTCACCTTAAAAAGGAAACAAACAGAAATTGGCGTGTTTCCGAAAACAGAAGTAAATTTGATATCGCGAAAGAAGCTAAAAATTCACCATTGCCGTTCGTTCGTGCTCAAAAGAATTATGCTGATGATAATTACTATAACAAGAGTAATAATAAATGTTTTAATTGTAATGAGACTGGCCATAAATCAACTAATTGCAAGTTTAAAAACAAAGGATTGAAATGTTTCCAATGTGGTAACTTTGGCCACAAAGCCAGTAACTGCCCGCAAAGAGATTTTAAAGTGTCTCTCTCTAATAAAGTATATACTCGTAACTCTCCAAAAACTGTAAATAAGCTTAGTAAAAATGTTGAAATAAATGGTGTAAATTGTGATGCATTAATTGATACTGGAAGTGATATTACTATGACTAATTATGATTTTTATTTGAAAATTGGTAAACCTAATTTAATGACTGATAATGTGAAATTAGCTGGTATAAGTGGAGATAGCATTACTCCTCTAGGTTTTTTTTATTGTGATATATTAATTGATGAATATGTAATATCAACTAATGTGTATGTGTTAGAAATAATGCCGAACGACATAATCATTGGCATGGACGTATTAAATAATCTAAGCTTTTCATTTCAAGAAAATCAAATTATCATTCATGAAAAAAGAGCCCAAATAAATTACACCCGGCTGGTGAGAAACGAGGTCAAGGTCGTATCACTACGTTCCTCGGAGCTGAAAAGAGACAGTCAGGCACCTATTTTTGCTGAGACTGGCAATAAAATAAATACACATCCTCTCCCATACTTCATTCATTTAACGGATTCGATAAACTATGATGAAATCGACATGAGTCATGTAAAAAAACCGTTGAGACAGGAAATAAATCGTCTTTTAAATAAGTATTCGCCAAACAAAACAAAAAGTACGGATTTGCAAATGAAAATAATATTGAGCGATGATATTCCGATTAGTCATAACCCTCGAAGGTTGCCCTTTAAAGAACAAAAATTCGTTGAAACTCAGATTGATAAATGGTTACAGGAAGGGATAATAAAACCCAGTAGTTCAAATTACTCTTTTCCCGTAGTTTTAAGCAAGAAGAAGGATGACAGTTATAGGTTATGCATTGATTATCGTAAGCTAAATAAAAAGATGATTAAAGATCGGTACCCTTTACCCCTCATAGAAGATTTGCTCGACAAACTTGAGCAATCAAAAATATTTACTACTTTGGACTTGAAAAACGGATTTTTTCATGTAGACGTAGAGAAAGATAGCACAAAATTTACGTCTTTTGTAACACATCATGGCCAGTGGGAATTTCTTAAAGTACCATTTGGACTTTCCAATAGTCCGAGTGTATTTCAGCGTTACATTAATGTGATATTCAGGAATTTGATGCTAGATGGAACTGTACTGATTTATATGGATGACATTATTATTCCATCCAAAACCGAGGAAGAAGGGCTAGAAAAATTACAACGTGTTCTAAAGGTTGCATCAGAGTACGGTTTGGAGTTTAATTTTAAGAAGTGTCAGTTTTTAAAACCACAAATAGAATTTTTAGGCTATAGAATCCAAAACGGAACTATACAGCCTTCTGTATCTAAAACGGTAGCTGTACAAAAATTTCCACAACCACAAACTGTTAAACAAGTACAAAGCTTTTTAGGCCTTACTAGTTATTTTCGGAAATTTATACCCCACTATTCAAAAATCGCAAAACCGCTTAGTGATCTACTAAGAAAAGACGTTGCATTTAAGTTTGAATCTGAACAAAAGGAAGCTTTTCAAAAACTCAAAGATATTTTAACTCAGGAGCCAATTTTGCATCTCTATCAACAGGGATCAGTTTTAGAACTTCATACAGATGCTAGCAGTCAGGGATTCGGAGCAGTGCTGCTGCAACAGGGAACCGACAATAAGTTTTATCCTATTCATTATTTTAGTCGAAAAACTTCCCCACAACAAGAAAAATATAGTAGCTATGAATTAGAAGTTTTGGCTGTGATCGAAGCATTAAAAAAATTTAGACATTATTTACTGGGTTCTAAGTTTAAAATTGTGACTGATTGTTCCGCTTTTCAACAAACTATGAGTAAAAGAGATCTTACACCAAAAGTTGCAAGATGGGCTTTACAATTAGAGGAATTTGATTACCAAATTGTTCACAGATCAGGAAAACAAATGGCACACGTAGATTCTCTTAGTCGAAACGCAGTACTTGTAGTTACTCGTTCATATAGTGAAGTGACCACTAAAATAGCCAATGCTCAAAATCAGGACGAATTCCTTAAGAAATTGAAAGCTTTGATAGATAAACAAGAAGACGGTGAACACATTGTGAGAAATGGAGTTTTATACAAATACGATAATGGTAGAGAATTGCTCATAGTCCCAGAAGCATTACAAAGAGAAATTATTCGAGAAATTCACAATAAAGGACATTACGCTGTGGCTAAGACGGAAGAAATTTTAAAGCAAGAATTTTACATACCAAAGTTGAGGTCAAAAATAGAAAGTGTGATTGCCAATTGCGTGGAGTGTATTCTTTGTAATAAGAAACGTGGGAAAGGTGAAGGTTTCCTTAACCCCATCCCAAAAGAAAATTTGCCTTTAAGTACTTATCACATAGATTTCATTGGCCCTATGCCTTCTACAAATAAGAACTATCAGCATATTTTTTCAATAGTCGACGCTTTTACAAAATTTGTCTGGTTGTACCCGGTTAAATCAACATCTACTCAGGATGCAATAACTAAACTTAAGCTTCAACAATCTACTTTTGGAAATCCGACGAGAATAATAACAGACAGAGGTTCAGCTTTTACCTCAAAAGAATTTGAAACATACTGTCAGGATGAAAATATTGAACATTTCAAAATTAGCACTGGAATTCCTCGCGGAAATGGGCAAATTGAAATAATGCATAAAATTTTAATACCCATTCTATCAAAACTCTCAATAACAGATCCTACCAAATGGTATAAACATGCTGCATCAGTGCAAAAAATAATCAATAGTACTGTTTCGAGGAGTACAAAGTTTACCCCGTTTGAGCTTTTAACTGGTGTAAAATTAAAAGATACAACTGATTTACATTTAAAGGAAATATTGGAAGAAGAATACACAAAAGCAATGATGGAAGATCGAAATAATATGAGAGAAGAAGCAAGGGAAAACATTTTGAAGATGCAAGAAGAGAATCGGAAAAGTTTCAACAAACGAAGAAAAGTGGCGCGCATCTACAAACTTGGTGAATTAGTGGCCATACAACGGACGCAGTTTGGAACTGGACTCAAACTAAGACCAAAGTTTCATGGACCATATCGGATTGTTAAGGTTAAACCTAAGGATCGCTATGACGTGGAAAAAGTTGGATGTCATGACGGACCAAATACAACTTCCACAGCAGCCGATTTCATGAAAGCATGGTCTTCAGACTAAAAAAAAAAAAAAAAAAATGTTTATTGTTTTATCCAGATACTGTTTTCTTTTTTTTTATTCTTTCAGATTTTTCTACTTTAACTTTCGAGGTCGAAAGAGACGTCAGGATCGCCGAATGTAGTGACGAGCGCCTGTTGGCGAGCGCCATCTGCTGGTTGTTAGACGGAGTTGACGCTGGTTAGACGGAGAGCAGATCAGACGGATCTGGGCGAGAGTGAAGACGTAGCAGATCAGACGGATCTGGGCGAGAGTGAAGACGTGGCAGATCAGACGGATCTGGACGAAAGACGAGACGCGACGTATTCGACGAAATCTACTGAATGTTCAATTCTTTTATGTTAATGTATATATATCCTAAATGTCCTAATCGTCCTAAATGTAATTAAATGTGCGTTCTAAAATAGTAGTGATTTCTGAGTCCTACATAAAGCATATATTTATTGCTCTTAAATCGCCAGGAAAAATGAAAAATATTTCTATAAAATTCAGCATTTAGAAAATATTTATGTTTCACATATTGTTTTCAGATGCCATTTGACTAAATATTGCAATCTTACCTCGTTGAAATAAATACTATATTGCATGAACGAACCATCTCTCCCTTCAAAACTCCATGATTTTGATGAAAATCTGAAAATGCTTATGAATATATTGACTTCATATGCAGAATACAAAAAGAAGCAAAAACTTTTAAGCAATTTATTTCAAAACTTTCTTATTGTACAGTCCTTGAAAAAGAGCAAAGAAAATGCTGGAACCGAAATTATTATGGTTTTTATCAAAGCTCAGAGACATGGCAGTAATTAAGCAGTCTGCAAGAATGAATAAATAGTTTTAGAAGTTCTTGAAGACAACAAGTGTGCTTATATTGCAAACCACAAGTACGAAATTCTATACAAAGTAATTCTTTGTTAATCCGGACACTGAGATTCTTTGGTTCATGAACATCTCATTAAAGATCGACTTAAAGAATTAAGAGAAAAGATCAAACTGATTGAGATCTGACGAATTTAAAAGCCCTATAAACGGTATGTCACATATAAAAAAACCTGTCTAATAACATCCAGGCAGTTAACAAAAAGCTGGCGCTTATCTTTCAGCTGAGCAGGAGAATCTTTACATTCATTTATTTGGGTTTTTTTAGACAAACATGGTTTCGGTCATCATATTTGGCCTCAAATTTGATGAGTCAATTTGTGCATACTCTAATTTAACGCAATATGTACTATCTGACTGTGAATTTGAAATAAAAACTACTCTAGTTGTAAACTTTCATATTATGTAAAATAATTCATCTCAAAATTTATTTGAAACTAATATATTAAATATAACAAGAAACAGAAAATATTTAAACTCAGATTTTTTTTTATGTTATAGAGTTAAAAAATATTTTGTTTATCAAAAATAGTGATGTCAGAATAAAATAATTGAAAGGAGTGAAATAAGGATTAAGTCGCAATGAATATCACAAAAAAAATTATTAGCATTTTATAAAACAGAAAAGATATTATGAATGTTATTATATAAATCTTGAATTTATTAGACTATTTATGCCGATATTTTATGAATTTATATCTGAATTTTTGACTTCTTTCCATAAAAAACTTTTTAAAAGCTTAATTCTATTAACATTCAAGGACATTTAATTCTAGTTTCAGGAGAAACTCAATTTGTTACATAAAAAAGTTTACTATAAGAGAAAGAAAAATTAAGTTGTTTTTAAAAACCATATATCAGTTTTTAATTTATTAATTAAAGAAATACAAATATAAAATCATACCAGAGTCCTGTCTTTAATTTCGCATCGTCTAATCTGATTTCCTATTTTTATTGTTATTTGTCTAGTTATCTCCCAAAATGATTTGATAATGAAATAATTTATTCACACATATTCCGTACCCTGTGTAAAGAAATTTCTATAAAAGTCCTAGGAGAAATTGCTGCGAGCTTTGATGTTAAACTTTGTCAATTTATTTAATTAGTGACATATAAAGCTAATTAATGTTGTAACTGAACATTAATAAAATGTTGTAAAATGTCAGAACATATCTGAAAAATGCTCAATACGTCATAGGAATACATCAAAAGCGGAATTTATAAATAAAGTTTTAACAATAAATTTCAACAATAAATTTCAACAATAAATTATTTCATTGTTGTAATAATTATTTTACTGTTGTACTAATTATTTTAACAACAAATTGTTTTATTAAAAATATTATTCATTTTGTTTTATTATTATTATGTGTTTATATTTTATTTTATTATGTGTTTATTTATTACATTTATGAAAAAAATGAAATAAATTTCTGTAAATAATGTTAAATAAATTTCAGTTAAAATTATTTATATTGTTAAATAATTTATTATTAAAATAATAGTTTTAAAGTGTGAATTATATTAACTGACTCTAAAAATAGGTTGTTAAATAACAATCATAAATGTAATGATAAAAATATGTTTTATATTTTAAAAAAATTCTAATGTCCATGTACGTTCAAAAATTTCAAATTTTTAAGATTCATTTTTATTAATTTGAATGAATATTTAATTATTATTTTGCATCATTAAATATGCATAATTTAATATGGAGAAGATTATTTTACAATAAATATGTGAAAATATATATAAAAAAATTAGTATTTGTACTTAATGAAAATAGTAGATAAAACATGCAAAATATATCATTCCATAGAATATAATATTAAAATGATATAAAATAGATATTAAAATTAGGAACAAACTATTAATATAATTTGCCAGTCAGGCTTATGAAGTTTTATCTTTAATTGCTTGTTTTCGGTTCTTATTCAGTTCTACTCAATTAATTTCCATTCTAAAATGGAACAAAGGGAGCTAACTAGCCAAAACATGTTTCAATTGATAACAGAACAGACGTTTAGAAGCATTAATCATTCCTCTTTTATGCAGTGGCTTATGGGAATTTAAAATATTCTTCCCTAAATCAAGTTTATCATTTGTACATCTGAGCGTTGTTTTGAATGCCGTCCTAATATGGAAATAATACAGATTTGAAAATAATGGAAACTGAAATGAAGCATTTGAATTTCGAAATGAAATTTGAGCTCGAGGCTTTAATTTGAAGTAAAAGAATTTGGTGTATCAAACATGATGCGAATTACAGAATAATAAATAAATACACGATAAAAAATGAATATAAAACTGTCCCTTTTCGACGTAAATTATTCTCGTTTTTGAATATAATATAAAAATATTGTATAATTCTTTATCACATTAAAAGTTCTTAATTTAAGAAACCAGAAAAAATACATTGTAATTTTGTAATTTAATTACTACTAATTCTTGGCTGGAATTTTTCGACAATCTTTTTTGCTAATATTTTCTCCACCGTTGAATGCTAACAAGCCAAGACGAAACTCCTAATTGACTTATCATTCTATCTTTCACTAATAAAATCTGCGACAGTCGACTCCCCAAATTGTCTTATATACCTTCTAATAAATGCACTTATACATTATTAATCGCATGCAAATAATAGCTACGAAAAATATTTGTGTTGAATTTTTGATGATTAATCGCTGGGATTTGATCAATACACAAGTAACAGAAAAGGAAATACCGATTTTGGGGGAACCAAACCATAGATAGAAGTCACAAGATCCCTGAAGTCACAGGATCCAATATCAAATTTCATATATTCAACTTGTTGCGTTTTTATTATTATTATTATTTACCACGATTGCATTGTTTTGACAGTAAATCCTGATATACAGTTAATTTTTTGTTTGAAAGATGTGATCTGATAAAGTGTGCGCGCGCGCGTGTGTGAGTTTCTTATTTATTCTTGAGCTTCACACAAATACTACGGATGAAGGAAACATAAGTGTGCGATATTATATGACAGATTTAAATTATAGCATCTTCAAATACTGGCGATTGCCACCAACAACGAGCAAGCTGTGCCTAATTGCACAAGTTCGAAAAAATTATAGTTACGTTAAAATAATAAAAATAATCAAGTGACTCCCAACTCCATAAACTACATATGCATAGAAAATACATGCAGCACAGTCTACAGACAGCATTAATTAAGATATTTAGAATATCAATGCCGGCGTCCTGGCGTAGGAGTAGCGTGTCTTCCCCGTGATCTGGGCGTCCCGGTTTGGGCATGGTTGTTCTATCTGTGAGATGTGTGAATGTGCTGTAACCCTGTAAAAAGTGGTTGTGTAAGCGAATGAGTGATGCGTGAGTAGCAAAGTCGTACTCTTGGCCCTAGTTGGCGCTACTATAAAAACAAGAGAAGCTCCTCCTCCTACTTAAAATCGCCGTCTTCGAACAGCGGGCTTGTCCGTGGCAAGTGCCATAAGAAACAACAGAATATGAATAATTATATAAAAATGTAATCATCACAAATAATAGAATTACATGAATATCGCTGATAAATTATGTTTCAAATTTGATATATATCGGCACTTTAGTTGTCAAATCTGTGTGTTAAATTTTATCCAATTAACTTAATTCAATAGATATTCTATTAACATTCAGACAGCTGAATATCTTCTGAATGGATTCCTTTTAATATTTGATAAAAATCGAAAATTTGCTTCTAAGGCAGTATACCAAATTTTATTCTTCCAATTTCTAATAATTATTTCACAGACAGACATAATTACGAAAGAATGTTTTTTGAAATGAAAGAAATTTGAAATGTATAGATTCTTCAAAATGTCGAATTCGAATTTTTCAATGATTATAATAATTTGTCTTTGTCTACTTTATACATGATAAAGTAAAAAAAAATCAAATCTCAATTAATGCAGGAAAATTAAAAATAATCCCCCTCCCCCCCAAAAAAAAAATAACGAGGTACAAACAACGTTTAAAAAAATTTGAACTACGTGTAGAAGAATTCTTAATATACTTGCATTTTAATCCCATCTACAATATATTTGAACTTTTAGGAAAGTGTAAAATACTCATTTGATCAATTGACTAGAGGAAAAAGAAAAGTTAATTACCTGATAGCAGCTACTATATTTAAACTACTATACTTTTAACAATTTTTAATTATTCTTAATTTTTTCATTATTAGAACCCATTCTGCTTTATATGACATAAACTAATTTTGCTTTATGATTTTTTCGTTTTTTTATAAATTGTCTCTATTTGTTATACTTAAACCCACTCTGATACAACTACACAAAATTAGTTTATAAATTCTCAGTTCATGGCGAAATTATTTTGTCATATTACTAACCCTTTATTTTCATCTCCAAGTGGAAGTTAAGTTTACGTTTTTCCCAAGACTTCCCCCTTCATTGGATTTTTATTTTGGGGAATTTTCAGAGCCTTTTTCATTTTTTAATGCTTATTCGTTGTTGCTTTGCCTCCCCCCCCCCAAAAAAAAAATGTTTTTTTAATTATTTACGTTGTAAAGAAACTTCATTCGACATCCATATTTTTGAGAAAAAAATTTCAACTGCTTAGTCCATTAATAAAAAATGATATCTCTCTTTTGTATTTATTTTATTTTGCATACTTATGTAATAAAGTCATTCGATAATTTTCCTTCTGTTCATTTAATTTGAATGACTTTCAGATCCATTTTCTCAGCCAATCTTACCAAGTGCCAGAAACACAATATTTCCAAAAACAATTTTCTATTAAATATGGTAAAAAACAATTTCCAATATGCAAACTGCAAAATCGATGAGTAATGTATGTAATTAATATGATTTCATAGAACGATAAACTTTTCATTCAAATATGATGAACAGCCTCCTTTCATTAATATCGAAAAGTTCTTCGGCGTAAAGATCGCATCTAATGAATTTTGCCAGACACTTCTCTCAGGTCTTATCGTATATTGGTTATTTTCGGTCTCCAGTTTTGCTAAATTACACTGAATTTCAAAAAGAATACGTTAAATTAATTATTCTGAACTTTTCTAAACTGACAATGGAACAAAAGTTTAGCGCATTAATCAATCCTCTTTAAACCATTAGTATACAAATAGACATTTAAATTGCTTTGCATCATGTAATCTTATTCTTGGAATATTAATGTGTCAACTTTAAAGTAGGTTTGAACATGGAGTTCAAGAGTATTTATAGATATTTCAAAAAGAATTTAATTATTTATATTTTTAAAAAAATAATTTTGATAGTTATACTAATTAATTGCGGCAAATGATATTTCTATTTTTGCTGAAATACATGTGTATAAATAAAAAAAAATGCCATTACAAAAATATCTCTATTTTTTTTTTTTTTGAAAAAAATTTGTTAATAAAAACTTTAATTGAATGAAGAGTTTTAATAAATACTGAAAAAAATCATTTAAAAAAATCTTTTATTAATCCAAGGCTATTTATACCTTTTTTGGATCAAATTACAGAGAATTTTTATTCTCATTTAGTTTTATATTAAAGAATAAACGAGAAATTAAAATAACAGATTCAATAGCAGGATATTTCATCTTGAGATTTCCTTTTTAAGTGAAAAAAATGCAACTATGCTATTAGCTCACAGATAAGGAGAAAAACAATTTTTATTTCAGAGAAATTTTTGAAAAAATAAATGAAAGAAATGTAAAAAAAAAAATGTCTAAGTAAACAGGAATTTTATGCAATCGAATTTATAGTAATTTTGCATAATTATATTTCATATTATTTATTTTTAATGGATACTTAGATTTATGTTAATTTCTCTGCATTATTGTTTTAACAGAGCTTGATTTTTTTTTTCAGTTGTAGTTTATTTTAAAGTTTTTAAAAAAAAATGCTTTTACTTTTTTGCTAACCTTTTTCATACCACATTTTTGCACATATTATTAAATTTTATATTAAATCTTTTAAATCTTTCTTATGGTGGTCCACCATCAGATGCCAGTTCTCAAATAGAAATAAATTTCGAGAAAATTAATCAATTAAGTAAAATATAGAATTTGAAAATATTGACAGAAAATAAGACTTTGAGAAGGCAAGTGTAAAAAATTTCAAAACGTTAATATATAGGGAAACGAATAAAAAAATAGATTTAAAAAATGCATACTTACAGATATTGTAGATATCAAGTTAAAGAATTACCAGGTAAGAGTCAGATTCACTGTAGACTAAAATTGCATGTGAAGATTATCCATGCTTATATGGTTACGAGAAATCTTATCTACTACAAAATCCACTGAGCACCCATCTGTGGTATGGTTAGGCCTAAAAATATATAGTAGACTTTCTTTTATATTTGTAAATATTGTTTCAAAATGTTATATAATTAAGAATTAAAAGTTCGCAATGTAAAGTTTAAAGCAATCAGATAGGAATACTAACATATTTGCAAAGTGCATGCATGACATTAAATACAAAATTGGTTTTTGATATCACACTTCATTTAATAAGTTTTGTTAAAAATTTTAATAATTATATACCGAAAACTAATAATTAAATTGAATACCTAAACTAATAAATTAAAATTTCTCTATTTACTCTACAAGATGAATGCAAATGTTATTCAAAAACGAAAGAAGCGAGGAAATTCCATGGTAAAATCGAGATCATTAATTAAACAGCAATTCATCTTTTTCATGTATCAAGTAGTTCACATTTAACGTCTTCCTTTGTTCATGGACACAAAGAATTACAAAGTAATACTTAAAAAAATCACTTCTAAGTCATGCAGCAATATCTTAATCAAGTACTTTAGTTTAAAGAGAAAAAGATCGGACATTTATTTCTATATGCATTTGCATGTGAAAGATTTACTTCGAAACGAAGGTTCCGCATCAAAGAACCCGTTCTCTCGTTCTCTTAGAACAGACAGAACACAGGAAAAGGGAAACCAATGTGATATGCTGAATCGAGTGTCCTCATTTCATCGCGAAAGGGGAAGAAAAACTTCCGAATTTTGATTTTCTCTATTCCAGAAGTGAATAAATTTATAATGAGCGAAAAAATCGCAAGTATAATAAATATTAAGTGTCACATTACAAGAAATTTGTACTACATATTCGTAAAATGTTTGAAAACAATGAGTTGACCATTGCCTATTCATTCCATTGAAATCATTCGTCTTAAAACAATATATTTGAAAAAAAAATATTATTATTATTTATTTTTGCAAAAAAAAAAGTTTTAAAAAATAGGATTTTCTTCAGGCAGAATTGTCATATCGATATCTCATTTAAAATTGCACAGCAATTTATCAAACAAAAGTCAAATCTTTTTATATCTGACTTAAAGACATGTTAATTCCTAATACAAAAAAACAATTGAAATTGGAAACTGAAAAACATTTTGCTTTAACATTGGAAACTGATTTTTACAGAAGAAACATTGGGATTCATTAGAAAAACCCAAATTTAAAATCTCTGACACAATCGATTTTAAAAATTTAAATTTTTTTTTATTGTAAATTCTCTTTAATTCGACATTTGTTATTCCAAACTCAAACTAGTCCAATGTATCTACCAGAACATATTACGAAGTGATGTATCCTACTTCCCTGGATAAGTAAAAAATAGGGGGGGGGATTTATAAATAACCTTAATGAAAATAACAAAACAAGCTTATTTATAATATTGTTTGCATTTTCAATTCGCAGCTGTTAAGATCTATTAAAATGTCTAATTATAGTAGGTATAAAAAAATTGAGAAAGTAAAAGACCTGGCTCTCAGATAAAACAATGAAAACAAAATTGTGAATTTCGGTCAAAACTGGATTTTTATCTTTCGTTTATATTTTAATTTCCATTGATGGAGAATCGATTTAAAATATTTCAAGTACTTTAAAGTAGAATAGTGGAGATCTCTTATGGTTGTGAATTAGTCAGCTGCAGCTGACAACTTGAACTCTATATGCTCTTCTAATTAAAACATAAGTGGATTAAAATTTCTTATTTTTTTCATTTAATATAAAAACAATATCTAACATTTTTTCGAAAGGCTTATAATAGATGCTTATAGCCATTATAGTTAATTGCCAGTATCTGTATAACGTTTTATTTTCATTTTAAAAGCACATTTTTTATTTATGATAAACTTTTATTTAACCTATTTGGTGCTTGTAATTTTGAAAGGTACGTAAAATTTTTGCTTTTACTTTTTATTGTACGGAAACAAATATTTATCTATACGAATTTTTTTCTCTATTTTTACAGATTTTATTGAATGATAAGTACTATTCAAGAGAAATAAGACTTTGCTATTTAATACTCTCATTATAAAAATATGCAGAATTATGTAATGTCTTCGTCTAGACAAATGGAAATTTTTTTTCTCACAATACTTATAGCATAGTAGCTGAGGTATTTAGCAATATTCACACCAGATCCGGTTCCCAAAGTCAGTGAATCTGTCTGTTAAGTAACATTATTCATTCTACGAATAAAGATAATTTTCTGATATATATTTCTTTTCATTGGTATTATCAATTAAGATGGAATTAAAGGAAGACTATGCACAAATAATTTTCTTTCTTTACTTTTGTACAATTCATGGAAAAATATCAACTAATACAGATATATACCTACTAAAAATAAACATTGGTGTATAACAAAATTCAGTAATATTGCTTCTCTTTGAATTAAGTATCATAGTAAGGAAGAGACTTTTACATATATTTTAAACTTGCTGCCTTTAGCAATCAACTGGTTTACTAGAATTAATGATCTCTAAACCTTTCAATGAAATATTTTACGCAAACTGATCCGAATGGCTTTTTCAGAAAAAAATAAATAAATTTTAAATTCTGTTCGTCAGTTGACTCATACTTTTTAGAAACCTTACGAATTTCTATTCGTTTCCTTAATTTTCGTCATCTCTCCTAAATTTGGAAATTTGTTTTGAAAGAAAGTAATTAAACTTCGATACAAAAATTTTTCTTTGAAACCAAATATATTTTTTGGGAATCAGTTTACTCATACTATTTTAGAAGCCTTACAAATTTCTGTTCGTTGTAGTACATGTTTCCTTAATTTTTGTCATATCTCCTAAATTTCGAAATTTGATTTGGAAGGAAGTCATTAAACTTTAATACAAATTTTCTTTTCATTGAAACCAAATATGTTTTGTTAAATATATATAGAAATATGTTTATATACATATTTGCCAAAGTATTTTAGTTCTATATAAAGCATATATTTATTGTTCTTAAATCGCCATGAAAAAAAAAAGAAAAATATTTCTGTAAAATTCAACATTTAGAAAATATTAATGTTTATCAATTTTTTTTTTCAAATGCCGTTTAACTGAATATTGCATTCTTACCTCATTGAAATAAATACCATGCTGCTTGAACGAACCATCTCTCCCTTCAAAGTTGCATGATAGCGAAAATCGGAAAATGCTTATGAATATTCTGACTTCATATGCAGAATACAAAAAAACAGTAATAACCTCTAAGCAATTTATTTCAAAACTTTCTTATTGTACAGTCCTTGTAAAAAAGCAGAGAAAATGTTGGAACCGAAATTATTATGGTTTTTATCAAAGCTCAGACACCTGGCAGTAGTTAAGCAGTCTGCAAGAATGAATAAATTATTCTAGAATTTCTTGAAGACATCAAGTGTGCTTATGTTGCAAAACACAAGAAATTCTGCACAAAGTAGTTGTCTGGTTATCTGTGCAAATTGATTCTATGATTCCTGAACATTTCATTAAAGATTGACTTAAAGAATCATGGGTAAGATCAAATTAACTTAGATCCAAAGAATGTAGAAGCCATGTAAACGGTATATCATATTTAAAAAAAAAAAAACATTCTTACAGCGTCTAGATATTTACCAATGAGCTGATGCTTATATTTCATCTGATCAAAAGAAGCATTGCTTTGTATTTTTTTTTAGATAAACATTATTTCTTATACTGTATTTGCTCTTAAATTGAGATCTACTCGTTGTGTTAATTTCCGTATACCATTTGGCAGCGAATTTGAAATTAAAAATTCCAGTTGTAAAATCTCATATTATTTAGAATAATTGATTGCGAAACATATTTATAACTAATAGCAGAAGTATAATAAAAAATATTTAAAAGCATAATTTTTATTTGTTATAGAGTTTAAAAAATTCGAACTATAAAAAATAACGATATCAGGACAAAATCTTTGAAGCATGAAATGTTGAAAGGAGTAAAATAAGGAGATTAAGTCGCAATTAACATCACAAGAAAGAAAAAATGTCTTATCATGTCATAAATAGAAATACATAATAAGAATGTGATTAAATAAAATTTAAGTTTGATTAGATTATTTTTGTTGGTATTTCCAGATATTATATCTGTATTTTGACTTTTTGATAAAAAGTTTTTAAAAGCTTGATTCTATTAATGTTCAAATGCATCTTAATTCTAGATCTCAGGTGTAGTTATATTAACGTCTCGTGAAACCGGAACACTACGGCTATTTTGGGATGGACCTCGCAATTTTGAACTGCGGTCAGATGATGAGGACGACACCTGAGCTGGTACCCCCTTACCGCACCACACCATCGGGAGAACTTTTGGCCTCGACGGCCCTCTTACACTGCGGTTCCTCGGTGGAATCTTGTCTCGAACCTGAAACCCTACGCCTCTCGAGCCGAGACCTTACCATCAGGCCACAGTGGCCCACTCAGGCTTCACGAATAATGCAATTTGGTACATTAAAAATTCTAATACTATACGAGAACGAAAACTATTGTTTTATAAAAACCGTGTATCAGTTTTTAATTTACTAATGAAATAAATATGAATATAAAGTCATGCAACCATCGAATCTTTAATTCCGCATCTTCCAATCTGGTATCCTATTTTTATTGTTATTTGTCAAGTTGTCTCACTAAATGATTTTATAATGAATTACTTTAAATGCATGGAATTGGTATCATTCGTAAGGAACTTTTTTATAGAAATCCTAGAGGTAACTGTTACCAGCTTTCATGTTCAGATTTGTCTGTTTACTTAATTAATGATACATGAAACTAATTAATGTTCTAACTGGACATTATTAAAATGATGTTCTAAAAGTCAGATCTTTTAAGCAGAAAGCTCATGGGAGTTCATCAAAAGCCGAATTTATAAATAAAACTTTTCAACAAAATTTTGTCACAATAAATTAGTTACTCAAATTAATTCATTTATCAATAAAGAGTACTTTAAATTGTGAATCATACAGACTCACTTAAAAAAATAGGTAGATAATGAATTTTCGTAAAAATCTGCTTTATATTTTATAAAGTTGTTCTTGTGTTCTTGTTAGGTTCATGCCATTTCAAATTTTTGTGGTTCATTTTGTTTTAAAGCATCTACATTATTCAAAATGGAGAAGGAAATTTTTTAATAAATATATGCTTTAACATTTGTATTTGAGGAAAACAAAGGATATGTTTTCAAAGAATATTAAATTTATAAAAATTTAGAAAAAGTTTAATACAACCAAAAGATAGTTCATTTAAAATGAGAAACCAACTATTAATAAAATTTGCCAATCAGACTTTTGAAGTCTTATCTCTAATTACTTGTTTTCTGCTTTTATTCAGTTCTACTCAATTAAATTCCATTCTAAAATAGAATAAAGTGAGCTAACTACCCAAAACGTGTTTAAATTGATAACAGAAAAGACGTTTAGAGCATTAATCATTCCTCTTTTACACAGTGGCTTATGGAAATTTAAAATATTCTTTCCCACAACAAGTTTATAATTTGGAGATTTGAGTGTTGTTTTGAATGCTGTTCTCGTATGGAAATAATACAGATTTGAAAATAATGGAAACTGAAATGAAGGATTTGAAATAAAATTTGAGCGCAAGGCTTTCATTTGCAGTAAAAGAATTTGGAGTGTCAAACATGAGGCAAAATGCAAAATAGGGATTCATTACACAATATAAAAATATGAATATCAAAGTATTGTTTTTTCAAATATAAATTATTTTTATGTTTTAATATAACATAAAAATACTGTAAAATTATTTTTCACATTAAGAGTTTTTAGTTTAAGAAACGAGAAAATACATTTTCATTCTTTAATTTAAATGCTATAAATTCTTAGTTAGAATTTTAAGACAGTATTGAATGAAGCCTTTTCTGCTAATATTTACTCCGCCTTTGATATAAGAATAAGTCAGAATGAAACTTTAAGTTGAGGTATCCTTCTATCTTTAACTAATAAAGCAGCAAGAATAGTCTCCTCAAAAGTGTCTTATACAGGGTGTCTCAAAAAAAAAATAAAATCCGCGGTCAAGGTTGTTGAGACACCCTGTATATTTTTTAATAAATGCACTTATGTCTTATTAATCGCATGCGAGCAATAGTTACGAAAAATATTTTTGTTGATTTTTTTTTGACAATTAATTGCTGGGATTTGATTAATAGACAAGTACCAGAACTATTTTAGACGAATTACTTCTGAACGATTGAAATCAAAGATTGACACAAAAGTGCAATTGAAGTTACAATATCTTATATTAAGTTTGATATATTATTTTTATGTATTAAGTTTTTTATTATTATATATCAAGTTTTTTATTTTATTGCACTTTTATATGCTTATGTATTATTTTAACAATTTTTATATTAATTCTTGACATTTAAAATCACTCATACACAAAACTGGATGGAGAGCAAATAAGTGTATGATATTATATGACAAATTTAAATCATAGCATATTCAAATATTGACGATTGTCGTTAATAATGACTGAAATGGTTAACGAATTGGAGTGTCGTTTTTGAAAGAAGTAAAAAAAAGTGATTCGAAACTTCTAGAACTACATAAATTTAAAAAGATCATGTAGCCCAATCTGTCAACATCATTAAATATTTAGAATTTGAATAATTATATAAAACGTAATAATTACAAATCATAGAAATTCGTGAGCGTCCTTGATGATTTGTGTTCCAAATTTGATACATATATACACTTTAGATTTTTAATCTGTGTAGCAAATCTTATCCCTCTGACTAACTTCACTCAATAGTTATCATATTAATATTCAGATTACCGAACTTCTTCAGAATGGATTTCCCTTAATATTTGATAGAAATATAAAAATGTGCTGTTAAGATCATACACAAAATTTCATCATTCTAAATAATTTTTGAATTACCCACTTCATGGATTAATGTAATTAGGAAAATATGTTTTTGTGACTGAAGGAGGTCTGTAAAGTATAGATTTTTCAAAATTTCTAGCTCGAATTTTGTGATAATTGCGATAATTTGACTATTTACTTTATGTTTAAAAGTTAAAAAAAACACCAAATCTTAATTAATGGATGATAAAAAAAAGTAAAAAAATAATCTTTCTTCCAAAAAAAAATAATAATAATTCAATTTTAAAAAATGAAGAACGTGCAGAAGAATTCTTAGTGTATTTGAATTCCAATCCCGTCTACAATATATCTGAGCTTTTAAGAAAATGGAAGATACTCATTTGATTAATAGACTAGCGAAACAATGAAAGTTAATTGTATGATAGCAGCTTCTAGATTTAAAATACTGTCTCGTCATCAATTTGTTTTAATTATTCTTAAATTTAAACAATATTCATTTAAATTCTGCTTTAAATGCCATTTTGCTTTAAATGAATTAAACTACTCCGCCTTATGAATTTTTTCATTTTCTTTAAATTGTATCAGTATCTATTATCTTTAAATCTACTCCGATATAACAACTCTAAATTAATTTATAAATTCTCAGTTCCCGACGAAATTATTTTTTCATATTACTGGCCCTTTATTTTCATTTCCAAGCGGGACTTAAAAGAACTTTGATTCTACATGTTTTTAAAGCCCCCCCCCCCCCCCACTAGATTTTTATTTTGGGGAAAGTGCAACATTTTTTTCTCTTTTTTTAATGCTTATTTATTGTGGCTTTGTTTTCTCCTCGTATTGTTTTCAACTATTCATAATGTTATGGTCTTCGATTCGACTTCTATATTTTTGGAAAAAAAATCATTTTCTGGCTTAATCCATTAATAAAAGAGTGTTTTCCTTTATTTGTATTTTTCATTTTGAATACATATTAATCAAGTCATTCAATAATTTTCCTGTGGTTCATTTTGTCTGAATCGGTTACAGCTCCTATTTTTTCAGCCAATTTTACCAATTGCCGTAAACACAACATTTCTAAAGGGAATTTTCTATTAAATATGAAAAATATTCCGAATATTCAAACTACAAAAGCGGTGGATAATGTATGAAGTTAATATGATTGCACAGAACAATAGCCTTTTCAGTCAAATATGATGAGCAACCTCCTTTCATTAATATCAAAAGTTATTGGGCGTAAAGCTCACATCTAACAAATTTTGTCAGACATATCTTTCAAGTCTTATCGGAAATTGCTTATTTTGGGTCTCCAGTTTTGCTAAATTACGCTGAATTTGAAAAAGGAATATGTAAAATTAATTATTCTGAACTTTTCTAAACTGACAATGGAACAAACGCTTAGGGTATTAATCATTTCTCTTTGAAGCGTTAGTATACATATAGAAATTTAAAATATTTTGCACCCTTGAACCTTATTCTTGGAATATGCTAATTTCTCTGCATTATTATTTTAACAAAGTTTGATTTTTTAAAATTATTATTTATTTTAAAACCTTTTAAAAATACTTTTACTTTATCGTTTTTAACATTTTTCATAATACATTTTTTGTATATTTTCCGGAAGTTTAAATTACAAATTTTATCAAATTTCCCCATTAGATGTCCCTCCTCAAATGCAAATAAATTCGGAGAAAATTAATCAATTAACTAAAGTTTAAAATTTGAAATTAATGACAGTACATAAAATAAATAAAAAAAATAAGAATTTGAGAAGAAAAGTTTTTTAAAAATTTCAGAACATTAATATATACGGAAATGAATGAAAATAGATTTAAAAATTTCATTCTTATATATATCGTAGAGATCAAGTTAAAGCATTAGATGATAAGAGTCAGATTCGCTGTAGACTAAAATGAAGATTATCCATGCTTATAAGGTGCCGAGGAGTCTTATCTACTACAAAATCCACTGAGCACAATCTGGTGTATGGTTAAGCCTAACAATGTATTATATGCTTTATTTTATGTTTATAAATATTGTTACAAAACTGTAATTTTTTTTAATTAAAATTTCGTAATGTATAGCTGAAAGCAATCAGAAAGACATACTAACATATTTTAATTACAAACTGCATTACATTAACCACAAAAAAAATGATTTCTTCCATCATATTTCGTTTAATAAACTTTGATAAAAATTCGAATAATTATGCAACATAAGCACTCCTATAAAATAAAATTTCTATATTTATCCAACAATTCGAAATCTTCGTGTATTCTAAAACAAAATAATGAAATCAGAACGTACAGTTTTTCAGGCACGAAATAAATTCCATGTTAAAATCGAGATTGCTGATTAAACTGTAATTCAACTTTCTCGTGTATCAAATCTTTCATTTTTTATGTCTCCATTTGTTCATGGACACAAATAAATACAAAGTGATATTGTGAAAAAACACTTCTAAGTCATGCAGCAATATCTTAATCAAGTACTTTTAGTTTAAAAGAAAAAAAAGATGCACAAATTCTTTTCATCTGCATTTGCATGTAAAACGTTTACTTTGAAAGGAACGTTCTGCATCAAAGAACCCGTTCTCACGTTCTCTTATAACATACAGTACTCAGGAAAAGAGAAAGAAAGTGAGATGTTGAATCGGGTGTCCTGATTTCATCCTGAAAGGGGGATATAAACTTCCGAATTTAGATATTCTCTATTCCTAAAGTGAATAAATTTATAATGAGAGCAAGAATTGGCGCGTTTGAATTATTGAGAAAGTTTCCATTTTGAAAAGTCTTCACAAGCATGGTAGTTATTTTTTTTTTTTTGTTCTGTCTTTATTTATCAAAGTACTTTGTCTCGCAAGTCTTCTGATTTCTGAGAGATTCTGTTTTCTGACTTCTGATTTTAATGGGGGGGGGATGAAAATTAAAATGAAAAATGGGAAAGTGGTGATGAATAAAAGAAAAGCGATGTTAGATATGGAGTCGTTTCGGATCACAAACTATTTAAGATGTGGTTTAAAAATCCTTCAAAATTGTCAAGTTCTCTTTTTATATGTGTTTGTATGTGGAGGTGTTTACTTTTTTTTATGCGACTGACATTAAAATTTATGAGGTTATGGGAAAGTGAGTTTGAAGGGGGGGGGGGATATTCATGTTTAGATGGTTGTCTAGGATAGTGCACAAGTCATGAGTTTCAGTCAAGTTAATTTCAAAAATGATTACAGAAATGACTAGGCTGAAAAGAATATTTAAATTTTTTTTACTTTTGGTGTTCAGCAAACTATGAAGATGAATATGAATGGAATAAATAAATGAATGCACAGTGATATCAAAACGGTTTTTTTAAAGACTCACACAACTTTTTTCATTAAAAAAAAGATTCGGATTAAAGGACCACTTAATTGGAAATGTAAAATTTATAAAAATTCTGGACGAAATCAAAGTCTATCTGAAACTCTGCATTTGGTTTTTCAAAAGATTTCAAGAAAAAATTATATTTTCTTCCGAAAAGAAAAAAATAAGTCTACTCGCATTTTATAAAAATAAATATATGACTGAACAACATAATTTGTTAAAATATGTAAACTAGGAGATTAAAATTTCGGGCATTGAAACAATATGTAGATAATTTATATAATGGATTCATATTGAGAGTACAACGCAAGTATACTATCTAGTGCATTGTAAAGTTTTATACTTAAACTATTTTTATTTAAGTATGCTTTTATAGATATTTTCATTCGTATTCTGTTCAATTATCATTTTTAATCAATAAATGAATCTTTTATTTTACAAATTTCACTCACTTCCTGCCAGTAATTTCATAAAATTGAATTCCTTAAAATGATGCTAAACTCTAATACGTGTATGCAGTCGATTGTTTGCCTTTTCTTTGCTTTTAGATTCTACGTCATATAACCAAATTTAAATTAGATAAATTATTTAAATTAGATAAATAACTTGAAAGTTTTGTTAGCAAATTATTAGAACAGTATATTATCGATAAAAAATATACGCTTGTGCAAAAGTTTTAAGCACTTTCACATCAAGAAATAAGGGGAAAACTGAATACAAATATTAGATTATATTAACTTAGAATAAAGATTGATCAGACTGAAACATCTTTCCAATCATGAAACAATACGAAAAATGAAAAAAGTATAATAAATTAACACGCTTATCATACAAGTACAAAACTGATTTAAGTTCAACCCTTCAACCACATTGAACGTAGAAAGTCATCCCAAAGAATGACTTCTATAAAGACTCGAACGTAGAAAATCGTAATTCTATCACTATTCGAAAATCGGCTGAAACGTAATAAATTGTTTTCTGAAAATTGTCCTAAGATCTTCTTCGATGTAAAAATTAGTAGTGCTTTCCTCTTCTATGATAATGGTCATTTTATGAAGATTCAGATGCTGGGTATTTGACGGTCAATGTGTTAAAAAAACATGGAAACATTTATATTAATAAATAATAATTATTCCGATATGTTTAAAGCAATTTAAGTCAAGAATTTTCCTAATCATCATTGTTGTTCCCTCCTCCATATAATCAAAATATATAAACTTTAGAAGGCATTCGATTTTTTGCCGTTGTATGAGAGATATTTAAAAAATGCTTGTTTTTTAATAATTATTGAATTTTAAAATTTATTTCCTTGCAAAGCTGTTTTAGAAAGTGAAACGAAATGAACTTTTGTGCCTTTGCTATTTTTTCTTTGAGTCTTCTTATTTACATCCTAATTATAGAAGTTTGATTTCAATAAAGTTTTATCTTTATCAATATAAAATAATAAAATACATTTAAGAAATCAGTAGTTAATATTCATTTATAGTTTATGGACCAATGATAAGTGGAATTCGTAATACGGTTACATTAGAAGCTGAGAAAAAATTATGGGACAAAATACGAGCTATATATATCCTTTCGCTTTTAAAATGCAGAAAGCATTCCAACATAAAACAACAGAAGTTGAAAAAGTACCGAAGAAATCAGAAAAGTAAACATTTGAACACACGGTTGCTCTTTCTGATTTTATTCCGACATTCACTTCCCTTGGGTAAGAACCGAATAATTCAGTGTGTTTGTACAGCGCGAAAGATTCTCTCTCCATTCCTAAATTCGCTTGTTTACTTTGATTTTTACTTGACTTTCTACGAAGATTTCAAAGTTTGTAGAAAAATGCGATCAAACACAATTTAGGTTCGTCGGAGGATCTCGGTACACGACGAAACGTACTTAGACATAGCATAAATATTTATCATAATTTTGCAAATAGAGAGAATGGATGATGATCTCATTCTTTTTTTTTTCTATTTATGTTTGTCTTTTTCTTGAGGTGTTTTAGATTTTTACAAGAAATAACTCGCATTGAAACTGGGTGAAAAGAGTTTTGCTCTATTTTGTTTGATTGAAAATAATTGAAGAATTGAAATCCATTTATTTGGTTGAAACCAAATACGCAGGAAATTTACTACTTAACCAGCAAATAATAAAGTGACACATTTTTTTAAAAATTAATGTTTATTTAAAAATAATTTTCATATAAAACGTTTACCAAATAATTTTTTAATCATGGAATTACGCTCAAAATGAGAAAGAATAAAATAAAAAAGGTCTTTATAATATCACTGAAATCCCCCCATACGACAAATATACACTCTGCCCCAAAATTTTATAAAATCTTGTATATTGGTTACATTTTGTTGTATCTAATACATTTCAATGTAATTCATCGTACAGGTAGGTATGTTATGCCCATTATAATTAATCATTCTACTCCGTATATTTAAAGCCCTTTTTAACCCTTTCTAGGGCCGTGGGAAGTATACTTCCCACTAAATTTATCAATATTTGTATGAAATTATGTAGGTTGGCATAAGTTCTGACAAATTTTTGTAGTAAGTCAGAAACTTAAATGCTTTAGTTCTTTATTTTACACGAAATGATGTGTCTTGATTTGATACTTAATTATTAATTAACCAAATTAATTAATTAACCAAATTAAATTTATCTAATAAGCTAAATGAATCCCTTTTCTTATTCTAATTTCAAACCTAAAAATATTTTAACATAATATGACTAGAAATAAATGGCCATTTAAAGGGTAAATCATAGAATAAACAGAAACGCTCTATCCGAATTTTATAGACAAATGTAATTTTATATGAATAAGATATCAATAATCATGATGTTAATTCGAAACCTAATAATGCGTTATAAGAAAATGAAAGTGGTCGTTATTTCTCCGTTCCAAGATGACCTAAAGATTCGCTACTCTTTAATAAAGAAATGGGTAAAATTCTGACTTTTTATTTGATCGGTCAGACTGTTAAAGAAATGTCAAAACTTTTAAATTGATTTATAATGTATTAACCACTTCAAAGACCATATGAACCAAATCCTCGTGAGGAAACATACGTGTTACGGATATTTGCAATGATACACGGATACAAAGAATTGTTTTAAATTTGAAAATGTCGATTCAAGATTTTACCAGGTCTTTCCTTTTGTAAATTTCCAAGAACACTGTTCACAGACGAATTAAAGAATCTAGTTATATGATCCACACAACTATGACTCCCAGATTACAACTGTCAAAGCTTCACCTTAGTAAGAAATTGCAATGAACTCGTTGTCGTATGGCATATGGTAATAAAAAGATAACTGTCCTTTTCGGTGATGGAAAAAAATGGAACTTCCATAGGCCTGACTGAAATATAAAATGTTGGCATGATTTATTAAAATAGTTCAGAAGATTTTGCAATAAATAAGTGATGATGGTGTGGACAGCTTTCGATTGCAACTTTCAAGTTGATTTGGCCTTTTAAAAGACCAATAGAAACACCAGAAAACCATCTCATGCCATTTGTGAAAAATATAAGGGGACGAAATCTGGAATTTAAATTTGTCCTCAGTATGGAAAATGGTAGTGTAACTAGTCGCTGTGATTTAGCTTTCGATTTCAACTGCTAAGTGGGTTTGGCCTTCTAGATTTCCAATGGAATTCTCCTAAATACATAGAAACACCAAAAAATCATCTTATGCCATTTGCAAAAAACACAGGAGGATGAAATTGCAGTTATCAGCATGATAAGGCTCCCATTTATGCCTCGAGTAGTCGAAGAATTTATTAAAATTTAAAAATGTTATTTTCTTGAGTGGTCACCGATGAGTCCAGATCTAAACCTAAATGTAAATTTGTGTAGTATTATGGAATGTTTACGAGAATGGAGGGAAATTGCCTTCACTATATGCCTTGTAAACAGTCATTGAAGGTGCATGGAAGAGTCGGTGGTATCATAAATCTTAATTATTTCCTTAATTGTCATACCCTTTAGATATTAAGAACATTGAAATGAGTACCTATTATTGAAATATCACATATTGCATAAACATTTGGGAAACCTAATATTTCTATTTTGCTATGTAATTAAAACACAAATTTCTATTTTTCTAAATATTTCGAGGAATATAAGCCAAATAAAGTTTGAACAAATATATTTGTAACTGGTATTTGTATGCTTTCACCATTTTGCTAAAACATACTTTACTAGATTCTATTAGTCTATTAGTCTATCTATTAACGCTTATTATCAATAATAAAAAAATATTCAGATTATTAATTAAAAACATCTGTTCACCTCCAAAGAAATTCTGCAAAGAAAAATGCTAGAATGTATGAATATTACACAAATCTAGAATTTTGTCCAATTTTGATGAAATCTGACCCAAAATACATTATTAGTGGAGGAAGTCATATTCAACTTTTGAAAATACAGAAGTTAACCAAAAATAAAATTAAAAATTAACCAATAATTTTTAGTTTCCAGCTATATCTTTTGAAAATATTTCCTCACAAAAAGGAGTTTTACACTTGATTTAACACAAATGATTGTTTTTTAATGATGCAGATTTCAATTTGTTGCAATTTTTTCTCAAATTTTAATAATTTTTAAAAATTTAATTTCAGGCACAATGTGCAACATTGTTCTTTTTATTACTATGATTAAATTCTAAATAATCGTAAATTCGTAATAGCGCGTGTTTGTCATTATTAAAATCAAGATTTAAAAAAAAACTTTCCTCTATGAACATGAGCTCCATAACATGGATTTCAACTTTTATTTTTTAGTATATGCACTTTTTAAGTTGCATACATAGTAATTTGTTTCATACTGAATCCTCAATATTCAAATTTTTCATGTTATCGGAAAAAACACGTAAAATTTTAAATAAGTGCATTCATTTCAATCATTAAACATTCAAAATACCTAATATTCCGAATGGAAAAACTGATCCGCTAAAGCATCTAATACAAGTATTTTTGTTAAATTAGTTTCATATATAATATTTAACATTTTTAAAAATTATTATGATTAGATTCGAACTAATTTTAAAACTCCCTCCTCTCGTTTAATTTTGCTTTAATCGCTTTCTCATTTCTATTATGCAGTCAATCCATGGGTTGTTTTGAGAGACAAAATAAATAACGTTAGTGTAGTTAATCATTTTATTGTTTAATACCGAAGAATGAAACACTGTTGGAATTTTTTTTTGTCAGTAGAATTTTTTTTTTCACAATAGGATATTAAACATCAATTTTAAATAAATAGCTGAAATTCAATTTGTTCAAAACATTCATCATCTATCTAAATATAATATCAAAATATAATTACACTTATCTTCTTAAAATTTGCATAATAAATGATGTGAAAGAGTAGGGTTTTTCTTTAAGCGCACTTCACAACTTTATGAACAGGGGACAGTATTGGAGATAGTATATTCAAGATACGAATGATGATTTATTCATATGTAAGTATTATTTCTTTCTCTTTGTTTGATGAGAACCTGATATGATTGATGCATGAAGATGGAGTACAATTGACAAATTCGTATTCTTTGGTGATATTTATTATTCCATTAAAGTACAACAGAAGAGGTGTTAGGTTTCATTGGGAAATAAATTAATTATCTCAATTATATCTTCTCCGAAACTCGGAATATATAATACAAAGACAGAGTTTTATAAATCTCAGATACGATGAAGTCTTGTAGCAATTATAGATATCCCTTAATTTGATAATAGGTACATTCCTATTGTAAACCCATAAGTTTATCTGGCAGAATATTTCCTGAGATATGGTTAGGCATTCATTATAATACAATCTCTATTCGTAGTAAATGCTTATTTTCCAAGTATCCTTCATATTAAGAAATAAGCTTTCCAAATAGGAATATTCGGTGACATTGCAAAAACATCAACATTTCTTCATCTAATCTAACTTTTAAGAAAGTTTTTATTGCGTGATTCTTCGTTATTTCGTTAATAAATTATTCAGAATATAGTCTTAAATTTCCCTGTTTATGCCACGAATCAGGATAATCCAAATATACTTAATAAAAGCACCAATCAAATTACAACAGTGCATAATCCATTGGTGATTTCTCTATATGTTATCAATATCCCGATCATCTCCTCATATTTTTGTTGAATGTTATTGTTATTTTCAGTTTCGTTCTGAAACCAAATTGGAAAGCACTTACTTTGTACATTTCAATGAAATATTTTAAAATTTTATTGACAACAAAAATCTATTAACTCATACTACCATAAACTGCTTACGAAAGCATAGAATGGCTTCTAAAATGTTCGAAATAAATATGGAAGTGGACAATTTTATGTTTGTTTAGTTATACTAATGCCTCATTTAAAATCTGTAACAGGTCTATTTGAAGTTATATCTGGGAATTCTGATCACCGATCATATTACGAGTATACCTTGTATCTCTTCCTAAATTCCCTCATTGCACCAACGGCTGGAAGCTGAAAAAACTTCATATGTAATGGATTAAATTAATAAAATTATAATCATAATTTGGCAATAATAATTTCTAATTTATATATATTATCTCATAAATATTGTTATAAATAACTATTATTCTAGACTCCGATTTTCCTGAAATGTATGGTATTTGTATTTGAATATGTTATAGATGATATTCTACCTAAATTTTGCAAATATATTTAAATTTCCACTTATTACAGATAGGAACATCGGATTTTTTTGATAGAAAAGGCTTTAAATTACATTATAATATGTTGACTTAATTAACAAAAATTTCCTATAATTAGATCCGTACAGATTCTGAATGAAATTTGTTTTATATATTACTTAAACTATTATAATGTCAATGCAGACAAAAATTAATAAAAAATTAAACCATTAATTACGTTGAAATTGGAAATGAAGGAAAAAGAAAAAGACGAAAGATCTTGATATAGATGTATATTTTATAGTAATCTTAATTTTATCCCTATTTGTATTAGCTGTTTTTCCGTATTTTATAAAAGTTTTGAATAAAAGTTTATTCAAAAAATTATATTTAGCTTTTAATGTGAAGTTTCGTAATACGATACAATTCCACAAATCTACATTATAGATTTGTTCATTAATAGCTATAATTAGCAAAGAGATTTAGTTTCTAAATTCCCTAATTACTGCACATACAAGGAGAAAAATGTTTTGCAAAATTCAACCTTCATTTCTAAGTGCATAAAAGGAATTCTTCAAATGCTATTTACTATATCCAGGTTTTAACAACAACGAAGACAAATTTTAATGAACTCATTTTTTATTTTAATCTTTTAAACTTGATTGCACACCTTATTATTGACACAGATTCATGTTTTTAAGATTAAAGGAAAAACACATTAATATTATCGAATATTTTATTTTTAAATAAATACTGCTGGTTTATTTTTTTTTTATTTTTTTTAGAGAGAGCAATTTAAAAAACACCGCATCAAATTTAGATTCTTTTACAGACACAAAAAAAATATTTGTTCATTATTAAATGTAAAAAATTTTTTTTTGTCAGTCTCAAATTAATTTATCCGAATATTTGTTTTCTTTTCTTATCTTTATATTCGGCCACAGATAATAAATCCTCCCACTTTGTTTGAATTAAATAAACTTATCTGAAATTTGCGTTGCATAAGCCGATAATGTTATGCGGTTTAGGTAAAATTATAAATGATAGAATATTGGTTTTTAAAAAATCATTAATTTAAGCGGATTACTGTTCGAAATTCTAAATGGCTGGAGTTAGTTAAAAGCTAGATATAAAATTGTTTTGTTTCTCAATCAATTTTTCTACAAATTCATCTTCTAATTACAAAGAATTGTGAATGAAACATTAATAATTTATTTTACCCAAATAATCTTATCTGAAGTTTAATTTTATTTTCCTTTCTAATTTAATATTAATTTTTTAAATATTTCTGTATTTTCGTTTATTTTTCATATTTCTCCACAAAATATTTTTTGAACAGAGCATAAACGAATAATTTAACACCTTATAAAAATTCAATAATTTTATAATCACAAAAAGGTATTTATTCAATATTAAATATAAAAACATTTTATATTTATAAGTCTTAATATCTATTAGTATTCGTTTTCTTCCTTTATTTCTATATTCGACGACACAGGAAATCCTCTTTTCGTTTAAATTAAATAACTAAGAAATAACTAAATAGAAAATTAAAGAAGCCGATAAATTTTTGCAGCACGTTTGAAATTACAAAATATAAAATTGTTGCCTTTCTTTTTTTGTTTAAAAATGCCTAATTTAAGCAGATTATTGTTCACGCACTCTAGATAATTTCAATTAGATAACAGCTAGATTTGAAATTATTATGTTTAGTGAATTATCTTTTTAAAGGATACAACATTTTAACTACTGAGAATTATGAGATGCCCATTACAAATTTTTCAACTCAATTTAATTAATCTGAAACTTAATTTTTTTTATCTCTAATTAATTTTAATCTTTTAAACCCTTGAATTCTTTCGTTAAGACTTTAGCACAAAAAGCCATTATATTCAGAAATTTTCTCTATAAAGGGATTACAGAATTATGTAAAGGTTTTATTATTAAAAACTGAGTAAATATCAATCTTCCTGATATAATAGAAGGAAAAAAACTGAAAACAATAACTGTAGTTAAAAATAAATCGAACAATACAGAATTAATTGAAGATTATATTAATTAGTACATGTTACGTATTAGTGCTTCTACTGTGTAATAGTACTATACTTTCTTTTAGCGACTTTTTCACTTTTTAAATATGTTTTGTCTTTCTTTCACCATTCAAATTTACACATGACTGATGTTTACGATGAAATTTTCAAGAATTTTGTTTATCTCCAAAAAATTATTTATAATTTTATTTTATTTCATTTTTTATCATTCTTTTAAGTAAAATATCAGCAAAAATTTCGGAATTTGTTTCTATACTATTGTTTGTTTCAATGAAAATTTTCCTCGAATATCTAATGTTTTGTTTCAAATTATTATATGGTCTACAAGAGATGGGGGCTAGGCGAATCTTCATTGGAATTTCATAGAGAAAATGCAACGAAGTAATGTTTTGGAATTTCTTTCAAAAAAGGAAGATTATAGGAATTTAGGATTAAGTCATCAATTAATCATTGATGACTTAAATAGGGGTTATAAGCTTCTACAGGGAATAAACGTTTTTGAAATTGGTGCATTCTATGGGGATGGGGATTTATGATTTTATGTGGATCAAGCTATTTCTTCCTTTAGGGAATGTGAAATAAACAATTTTTTAAAAGATTTTTCTCATAAATTGAGACAAGTGGGGTAAATGATTTATGAAAGGTCTTAAGCATTTATATGAAATAAAAATTGCAAAAATCGCACTGATAATTTTAGTTGAGGAACCAGTTCTTTAGTTTTTTCCAATTATTTTAAATATATATTTTTTACGTTTAATATCCAATTTCTTTCTTTCTAATTTGGTTTTGTAATATAATTTATACGTTAAGGCATAATGAATTTATCATTTCAATTTGATCTTTTCCAATGTAAGTTTTTATTTACAACCTGATTATAGAAGTTTCATTTCAATTATGTTCCTTTCCTTTACGTTTTTTATCAATATGAAAGTTTTTTATCAATATGAAATAGTAAAATACTTATTAGAAAATTGAGAGTAATTGTAATAATATTTATAAAAAGCTATGATCCCAGCCACACGTTTATCTGCTTTTGTGTATCTAAGTAAGTATATCTGGCAACAGTAAATCAAGTGAGCAATTAATAAAATAGATTTATTTTTTGATTGACACATATCTTGCTTATCTTGTATTTAATAATCTACAAATTATTACAGAAATGCTCACTTCAAACAAGTCATTTCGAGGTTACATACCGCTTATATTATCTAGTAGCTATATAACATAACTACACGAGTTGTTAAGAAAAAATGAATATTCTTTTACCCTTTATATAACAGGCCTTGAACTTTATATATATCTTTCCCCTTTTAAAATGCAGAAGTTATTCTTGTATAATACAGCAGAAGTGGGCAAACTACCATAGAAATCGGAAAAGCAAATAGTAGAATATATGACTACATTTTCTTAATATTTTTTCTCGAAACTCTCCTCCCTCTGGTAAGAACTGGAATGATTCTGAGTGTTTGTACAACTAGGAAGATTTTCTCTTTCACCCTGTATTCTCTCTATTTGCTTTGTGTTTTTATTTGATTATCTTGCGAAAATTTCAAAGTCTGCCGAAGAATGCGATCAAACACAATTTCGGTTCGTTGGCGGTACACGACGAAAAGCACTTGAACATAACTTAAATATTTACGCACAATTTTTCAAGCAAAGTAGATGATGATTCGTTCCTTTTTTCTATTTTTCTTGAGGTTTCTCTGATTTCGCAGGAATTTGTTAAAATCAATATTTTATAAAGATATCCTTCCTCTGTTTGACTTAATTACAAAATCGAAAAGTTATAATTTATTTAATTAGTTGAAAAAGAAACTATACGCAGTCATCAAGTCATATTAATTTTATTTCAAGTTAAATTTTGGAAAAAAATTATAACATGAGAAAACATTTAAATGTATATTCTTTCGTGAATCATTTTATTCTCATGGTATTATCGAAATATATTCATTTAAATTATGAATTTTTGTTCAAAAGGTGAAATTTTCGAACTAAAAAGTAATATTCTCTCTATTTTCCTCAAATTTTCCAATTTGAATCAAATATTTTAGCAAGGACTTCAAATACTGACTCCCATTATCAATGAGGAAATTTGAAACGAAATATTCTAATAAATAATTTAAAAGTTCTATTCATGCAATAGCAAATAACACATAAAAATAAAAATTCCACATCTGATATATTCCACATGTTTCATTAATTGGTTCTCTAATCCAAATTCTTCATGATTAATGATATATTTCATTGAAGAATTTAACCATTTTGTGCATTTTGAGTAATAAAAATTATTCAAATTTTATTAATTAATTCAAAATTAGAAATTCATTTTGAATAAGTTAATTGATTTAAAATGCTCAAATCATTAATTTAAAGTCTCTTCAACTTCATATAGAAGGAAGGATGCATTCATCCTTCTACATATAGAAGGATGAATGCAACCTTCTACATGTAGAAGGATGAATGCATCCTTCTACATGTAGAAGGATGAATGCATCCTTCTACATGTAGAAGGATGAATGCAACCTTCTACATGTAGAAGGATGAATGCATCCTTCTACATGTAGAAGAATGAATGCATCCTTCTACATATAGAAGGATGAATGCATCCTTCTATATATAGAAGGATGAATGTCTGCTTTTGCATTGTATAAGTGTCTAAAGTTTTGTCAGTAATTGCAAAATTCATCATACATGTTGTTTAAAACAGTAGCAAATCAATGTTAACGTTTCAATGATCAATGTTAAGTTCACAAATTACACAAAAATAATTTTTTAAGATGAATCACTTTTTGTTATTTTTTCAGCTATATTTTTCAAAACCTTCTTTAAAATAATATTTCTATATAGCATTAAAGCTAAAAAATTTATTTTTTGCTGATATCAATTCTAATACAGCTTTTTCTAGAATTTGAATAATTTTATTTAATGCACAGCTTATAGAAACATTTTTGTATCTATGATAAAATTCAAATTAATTTTATTGCTACATCAAATTATTAGTTCACATATTTTTGCCAATGTTAAAATTAAGATTAAAATAATTGGTTTCAGTGCACATTGTAAAATAATTTTCATTTCCACTTTTATTTTGTAGTGTATACAATGTAATCAATTCATTGGAGGGTTTTTTTTGTGTGGAATCAAACGAATAAGATGGGTGTAGTTGCACTTTCTTCTACTTAATAAGAAATCAGTAATAAAAATAGCGTTCTAGTATTCTTTTATAGCCTGAACATTTTTACACATTGAGATATAAAATGACAAATTTAATTTGATCATGAACATTTTATTTATTCAGAAAATTTCTTCCAGTGCATATGGTGCTAAGGTTTCAAGCTGAAAATGTTTTAAATTTTTTATGTGTAAATTATAATTACGCACAGTTATAAAATATTACCTGGATTAAATCCTCTTCGTAAAATTGCATAGGAAAGCATCGATTTTTTTAATGCACTTTACAGCTTTATTAACACGAGATAGAATTGGAGGCGATAACATGTTGATAAAGAATAATTATTTATGCTTGTGGAAATAATATTTCTTTCCGTCTCTGTCCTCTCTTTTTACGATATGATTAATGCTTGAAGATAGAGCATATTCAAGAAGTTTGTATTATCAAGTGATATTTATTATTTCAATAAAATACAAAGGAAACATTGTTATGTTTGATTGTAAAAACATATATGAATTATATTTTTTCTGATACCCGGAATATATTATACAAGAACTGTGTTTTATAAATCCCAATAAATACAGATTGTAGCAAAAACAGATATTTCTAAACGTAATAAAGAATTCATATAAATTGTCAAACTATAAATTTATTAGGCTGAGTATTACCTTATTGAAAACTGTGAATAGTGCATTTTGAATAATTTCCTTGTTGAAAAACACGCCTACCGCTATGGAATTTCAACTATGTAACATATATTTTTACTGATACTCGGAATGTATGGTAAAAGACTTGTTTTTAAAAATATCTATGCAACACGTATTGACAATGTGGATATGTGGCTGTACATCATTCTTACTTCTATTTTTAATGCATAGCATTCTTACCACTATTTCTAAAAAACTGCCTTGTTTTATATTTTGTGTATTACCACTATTTTTAATCATTTTTGTTTAAGAAAATGTCAAAATTCTCTTCAGGGAGAATTGCAATATCCATATTTCAACCGATTTGGAATTGCATAGCAGTTTTTCAAACAAGAGTCAAATCTTTTTCCCATATGAATTGTAAGCATATTAACTCGTCAGGAAAAACAATTAAAACAGAAAATAATAAAACATTTTCCTTCAACATCGCATCTGATTTTTATAGATGAAGCATCGAGATTTAGAAGAAATCCTGTTATTAAAATAGGCGCAAAATAGCTAGAACTTCCTCTCATGTTTTCGGAGACTAATATCATGTATGTATGTATTGTTAAGAATCCGTAATGTTTATTAGCAGAAATTACAACACCTGGAGAAAGTCAAGATTCTTTAGATATTCAGAATTAGTAATGTTTGCCACAAGGCCAGCAAAAAAAAAAAAAAAAGATATTTATGCCAAAAATATTCTAAAGCAATATATAGTATGTGTTTAAAGCAAGAAATAGGAAAAAAATATTTTTTAAATAACTTAAATAATAATGAAATAGGCTCATTTGTAATATTGTTTGCAGCGTAAATTTTCAACTTGAAAAAGAAACTGTGATGTTCGGTCAAAAATAGGTGTTCATTGTAGGTGGGTATCTTAATTTGCAATGATGTAGAATCGATTTTAAAAAATCTTAAGTACTTTAAAAAAAATAGTGGGGGACTTTTGTGGAAATGAGTTAGTCACCTACAGCTGACAACTTGAACTCAATATGCTCAATCTATTCAAAACATAAGAGGATTAAAATTTTTATTTTTTTCATTTGACAGAAAAAGCTTTCAACAATTTTTTCGTGAGGCTTCTAATAGATGCTTATAGCCATTATAGTTAATTGCCAGTGTTTGTACAGCGCTTCGTTTTCATTTTTAAAACACATTTTTTTTATTTATGATAAACTTTTATTTAACTTATTTGGTGCTTGGAATTTCGTAGGGTACATCAGATTTTTGCTTTTATTTTTTATTGTACGGAAACAAATATTTATCTATAAGAATTAATTTTTTTTTCCATTTTTACAGATTCTATTGAATGATAAGTACTATTCAAGAGAAATAAGACTTTGATATTCAATACTCTCATTGTAGAAATATTCATAATTATATAACTTCTTCATCCAGACAAATATAAAGATTTTTTTCTCTCAATACTTCTAGAATAGCAGCTGAGATATTCAGCAATAGTCACAGCTGATCTGGTTGCCAAAGTAAGTGAATCTGTCTGTTAAGTAACATTATTTATTCTACTAATAAAGATAATTTTCTGATATATTTCCTTTCATTAGTATTATCAATCAGCATGGAATTAAAGGAAGACTATGCACAAATAATTTTCTCTTTTATACTTTTGTTGAATTCATAGAAAGGCATCAGATAATACAGATATATACCTACTAAAAATAAACATTGGTATAACAAAACTCTGAAATATTGCTTCTTTTTGTATTTAGTATTTTAGTAAGAAGCATATTTTTTAAACAAGCCGCATCTGACAATCAACTGATTTAATAGGATTAATGATCTATGAAACTTTCAAAGATTCAAAGATTTTACGCAAATTGATTTTAATGGCGTCTTCAGAATAAATCAATAAATTTTAATTTCTGTTCGTTGTATTATATGTTTCCTTAATTTTCGTCATCTCTCCTAAATTTTGAAATTTGATTTGAAAGAAATTAATTAAACGTCAATACAAAAAACTTTCAATACAAAAAATTTCAATACAAAGTATTTTAGTTCTATATAAAGCATATATTTTTTGCTCTTAAATCGCCCGAAAAAAATGAAAAAAATATTTCTATAAAATTCAACATTTAGAAAATATCTATGTTTTACATATTGTTTTCAGATGCTTTTTGACTAAATATTGCTTTCTTACCTAGTAGAAATAAATATTATATTGCATGAACGAACCATATCTCCCTTCAACGCTCCATGATTTTGGTGAAAATATGAAAATGCTTATGAATATTTTGACTTCATAAGCAGATTACAAAAAGAAGCAAAAACTTCTAAGCAATTTATTTCAAAACTTTCTTATTGTACAGTCCTTGAAAAAGAGCAAAGAAAATGCTGGAACCGAAATTATTATGGTTTTTATCAAAGCTCAGAGACATGGCAGTAATTAAGCAGTCTGCAAGAATGAATAAATGGTTTTAGAAGTTCTTGAAGACAACAAATGTGCTTATGTTGCAAACCACAAGTACGAAATTCTATACAAAGTAATTATTTGTTAATCCGGACACTGAGATTCTTTGGTTCATGAACATCTCATTAAAGATCTACTTAAAGATTTAAAAGAAAAGATCAAACTGATTGAGATCTGACGAATGTAAAAGCCCTATAAACGGTATGTCACATATAAAAAAACCTGTCTAATAACATCCAGGCAGTTAACAAAAAGCTGGCGCTTATCTTTCACCTGAGCAGGAGAATCTTTACATTCATTTATTTGGGTTTTTTTAGACAAACATGGTTTCGGTCATCATATGAGGCCTCTAATTTGATCTATTTGATGAGTCAATTTGTGCATACTCTAATTTAACGCAATATGTAGTATCTGACTGTGAATTTGAAATAAAAACTACTCTAGTTGTAAACTTTCATATTATTTAAAATAATTCATCTCAAAATTTATTTGAAACTAATATATTAAATATAACAAGAAACAGAAAATATTTAAACTCAGATTTCTTTTTTTTTATGTTATAGAGTTAAAAAATATTTTGTTTATCAAAAATAGTGATGTCAGAATAAAATCATTGAAAGGAGTGAAATAAGGATTAAGTCGCAATAAATATCACAAAAAAAATTATTAGCATTTTATAAAACAGAAAAGATATTATGAATGTTATTATATAAATCTTGAATTTATTAGACTATTTATGTCGATATTTTATGAGTTTATATCTGAATTTTTGACTTCTTTCCATAAAAAAACTTTTTAAAAGCTTAATTCTATTAACATTCAAAGACATTTAATTCTAGTTTCAGGAGAAAATCAATTTGTTACATAAAAAAGTTTACTATAAGAGAAAAAAATTAAGTTGTTTTTAAAAACCATATATCAGTTTTTAATTTATTAATTAAAGAAATACAAATATAAAATCATACCAGAGTCCTGTCTTTAATTTCGCATCTTCTAATCTGATTTCCTATTTTTATTGTTATTTGTCTAGTTATCTCCCAAAATGATTTGATAATGAAATAATTTATTCACACATATTCCGTACCCTGTGTAAAGAAATTTCTTATAAAAGTCCTAGGAGAAACTGCTGCGAGCTTTGATGTTAAACTTTGTCAATTTATTTAATTAGTGACATATAAAGCTAATTAATGTTGGAACTGAACATTAATAAAATGTTGTAAAATGTCAGAACATATCTAAAAAATGCTCAATACGTCATAGGAGTACATCAAAAGCGGAATTTATAAAGTTTTAACAATAAATTATTTCATTGTTGTAATAATTATTTTACTGTTGTACTAATTATTTTAACAATAAATTGTTTTATTAAAAATATTATTCATTTTGTTTTATTATTATTATGTGTTTATATTTTATTTTATTATGTGTTTATTTATTACATTTATGAAAAAAATGAAATAAATTTCAGTAAATAATGTTAAATAAATTTCAGTTAAAATTATTTATATTGTTAAATAATTTATTTTTAAAATAATAGTTTTAAAGTGTGAATTATATTAACTGACTCTAAAAATAGGTTGTTAAATAACAATCACAAATGTAATGTTAAAAATCTGTTTTATATTTTTAAAAAATTCTAATGTTCATGTACGTTCAAAAATTTCAAATTTTTAAGATTCATTTTTATTAATTTGAATAAATATTTAATTATTATTTTGCATCATTAAATATGCATAATTTAATATGGAGAAGATTATTTTACAATAAATATGTGAAAATATATTAAAAAAAATTAGTATTTGTACTTAATGAAAATAGTAGATAAAACATGCAAAATATATCATTCCATAGAATATAATATTAAAATGATATAAAATAGATATTAAAATTAGGAACAAACTATTAATATAATTTGCCAGTCAAGCTTATGAAGTTTTATCTTTAATTGTTTGTTTTCGGTTCTTATTCAGTTCTACTCAATTAATTTCCATTCTAAAATGTAACAAAGGGAGCTAACTACCCAAAACATGTTTCAATTGATAACAGAACAGACGTTTAGAAGCATTAATCATTCCTCTTTTATGCAGTGGCTTATGGGAATTTAAAATATTCTTCCCTAAATCAAGTTTATCATTTGTACATCTGAGCGTTGTTTTGAATGCCGTCCTAATATGGAAATAATACAGATTTGAAAATAATGGAAACTGAAATGAAGCATTTGAATTTCGAAATGAAATTTGAGCTCGAGGCTTTAAATTAAAGTAAAAGAATTTGGTGTATCAAACATGATGCAAATTACAGAATAATAAATCAATACACGATAAAAAATGAATATAAAACTGTTCCTTTTCGACGTAAATTATTCTCGTTTTTGAATATAACATAAAAATATTGTATAATTCTTTATCACATTAAAAGTTCTTAATTTAAGAAACCAGAAAAAATACATTGTAATTCTGTAATTTAATTACTACTAATTCTTGGCTGGAATTTTTCGACAATCTTTTTTGCTAATATTTTCTCCACCGTTGAATGCTAACAAGCCAAGACGAAACTCCTAATTCAACTATCTTTCTATCTTTCACTAATAAAATCAGCGAGAGTAGTCTTCCCAAACTGTCTTATATACTTTCTAATAAATGCACTTATACGTTATTAATCACATGCGAATAATAGCTACGAAAAATATTTGTGTTTAATTTTTGATGATTATTCGCTGGGATTTGATCACTACACCAGTAACAGAAAACGAAATACCGATTTTTGAGGAACCAAATCATAGATAGGAGGCACAAGATCCCATATCAAATTTCATATATTTAAGTTATTGCGTTTTTATTATTATTATTATTATTTACCATGATTGCATTGTTTTAAGTAAAGCCTGATATACAGTTAATTTTTTGAAAGACGTAATCCGATAAAGTGTGTGCAAGCGCGCACGTGTATGTGTTTGTGAGTTTCTTCTTTATTCTTGAGCTTCACACACACAAATACTACGGATGAAGGAAACATAAGTTATTATGTATTATATGACAGATTTAAATTATAGCATATTCAAATACTGACGATTGCCACGAACAACGAGCGAGCTGTGCCTAATTGCACAAGTTCGAAAAATAGATAGTTACGTTAAAATAATAAAAATAATCAAGTGACTCCGAACTCCATAAACTACCTATGCATAAAAAATACATGCAGTGCAGTCTACAGACAGCATTAATTAAGGTATTTAGAATATGAATGCCGGCGTCCTGGCATAGGGGTAGCGCGTCTTCCCAGTGATCTGGGCGTCCCGGTTTGGGCATGGTTGTTCTTCCGTTGTTCGATCTGTGAGATGTGTGAATGTGCCCTCCTGTGAAAAGTGGTTGTGCAAGCGAATGAGTGATGCGTGAGTAGCAAAGTCGTACTCTTGACTCTAGTTGGCGCTACTATAAAAACAAGAGACGCTCCTCATCCGGCTTAAAATCGCCATCTTCGAACAGGCGGGATTGTCCATGGTAAATGCCATAAGAAAAAACAGAATATGAATAATTATATAAAAATGTAATCATCACAAATAATAGAATTACATGAATATCGCTGACAAATTATGTTTGAAATTTGATATATATCGGCACTTTAGTTGTCAAATCTATGTGTTAAATTTTATCCAATTAACTTAATTCAATAGATATTCTATTAACATTCAGACAGCTGAATATCTTCTGAATGGATTCCTTTTAATATTTGATAAAAATTGAAAATTTGCTTCTAAGGCAGTATACTAAATTTTATTCTTCCAATTTCTAATAATTATTTCACAGACAGACATAATTACGAAAGAATTTTTTTCGAAATGAAAGAAATTTGAAATGCATAGATTCTTCAAAATGTCGAATTCGAATTTTTCAATGATTATAATAATTTGTCTTTGTCTACTTTATACATGATAAAGTAAAAAAAAATCAAATCTCAATTAATGCAGGAAAATTAAAAATAATCCCCCTCCCCCCCCAAAAAAAAAATAACGAGGTACAAACAACGTTTAAAAAAATTTGAACTACGTGTAGAAGAATTCTTAATATACTTGCATTTTAATCCCATCTACAATATATTTGAACTTTTAGGAAAGTGTAAAATACTCATTTGATCAATTGACTAGAGGAAAAAGAAAAGTTAATTACCTGATAGCAGCTACTATATTTAAACTACTATACTTTTAACAATTTTTAATTATTCTTAATTTTTTCATTATTAGAAGCCATTCTGCTTTATATGACATAAACTAATTTTGCTTTATGATTTTTTCGTTTTTTTATAAATTGTCTCTATTTGTTATACTTAAACCCACTCTGATACAACTACACAAAATTAGTTTATAAATTCTCAGTTCATGGCGAAATTATTTTGTCATATTACTAACCCTTTATTTTCATCTCCAAGTGAAAGTTAAGTTTACGTTTTTCCCAAGACATAAACCTTCATTGGATTTTTATTTTGGGGAATGTTCAGAGCCTTTTTCATTTTTAATGCTTATTCGTTGTTGCTTTGCCTCCCCCCCCCAAAAAAAATGTTTTTTTAATTATTTACGTTGTAAAGAAACTTCATTCGACATCCATATTTTTGAGAAAAAAATTTCAACTGCTTAGTCCATTAATAAAAAATGATATATCTCTTTTGTATTTATTTTATTTTGCATACATATGTAATTAAGTCATTCAATAGTTTTCCTTCTGTTAATTTAATCTGAATGGCTTTCAGATCCATTTTCTCAGCCAATCTTACCAAGTGCCAGAAACACAATATTTTCAAAAACAATTTTCTATTAAATAGGGTAAAAAACAATTTCCAATATGCAAACTGCAAAATCGATGAGTAATGTATGCAATTAATATGATTTCATAGAACGATAAACTTTTCATTCAAATATGATGAACAGCCTCCTTTCATTAATATCGAAAAGTTCTTGGGCGTAAAGATCGCATCTAATGAATTTTGCCAGACACTTCTCTCAGGTCTTATCGTATATTGGTTATTTTCGGTCTCCAGTTTTGCTAAATTACACTGAATTTCAAAAAGAATACGTAAAATTAATTATTCTGAACTTGTCTAAACTGCCAATGGAACAAAAGTTTAGCGCATTAATCAATCCTCTTTAAACCATTAGTATACAAATAGACATTTAAATTGCTTTGCATCATGTAATCTTATTCATGGAATATTAATGTGTCACCTTTAAAGTAGGTTTGAACATGGAGTTCAAGAGTATTTATAGATATTTCAAAAAGAATTTAATTATTTAAATTTTTAAAAAAATAATTTTGATAGTTATACTAATTAATTGCGGCAAATGATATTTCTATTTTTGCTGAAATACATGTCTATAAATAAAAAAAATGCCATTACAAAAGTATCTCCATTTTTTTTTAAATCTGTTCATAAAAACTTTAATTGAATGAAGAGTTTTAATAAATACTGAAAAAAATCATTTAAAAAAATCTTTTATTAATCCAAGGCTATTTATACCGTTTTTGGATCAAATTACAGAGAATTTTTATTCTCATTTAGTTTTATATTAAAGAATAAACGAGAAATTAAAACAACAGATTCAATAGCAGGATATTTCATCTTGAGATTTCCTTTTTAAGTGAAAAAAATGCAACTATGCTATTAGCTCACAGATAAGGAGAAAAACAATTTTTATTTCAGAGAAATCTTTAAAAAAATAAATGAAAGAAATGTAAAAAAAATGTCTAAGTAAACAGGAATTTTATGTAATCGAATTTATAGTAATTTTGCATAATTATATTTCATATTATTAATTTTTAATGGATATTTAGGTTTATGTTAATTTCTCTGCATTATTGTTTTAACAGAGCTTGATTTGTTTTTGTTTTTTTCAGTTGTAGTTTATTTTAAAGTTTTTAAAAAAATGCTTTTACTTTTTTGCTAACCTTTTTCATAACACATTTTTATAAATATTATTAAATTTTATATTAAATCTTTTGTTTTAAATCTTTCTTATGGTGATCCACCATCAGATGTCACTTCTCAAATAGAAATAAATTTCGAGAAAATTAATCAATTAAGTAAAATATAGCATTTGAAAATATTGACAGAAAATAAGACTTTGAGAAGGCAAGTGTAAAAAATTTCAAAACGTTAATATATAGGGAAACGAATAAAAAAATAGATTTAAAAAATGCATACTTACAGATATTGTAGATATCAAGTTAAAGAATTACCAGGTAAGAGTCAGATTCACTGTAGACTAAATTTGCATGTGAAGATTATCCATGCTTATATGGTTACGAGAAATCTTATCTACTACAAAATCCACTGAGCACCCATCTGTGGTATGGTTAGCCCTAACAATATATAGTAGACTTTCTTTTATATTTGTAAATATTGTTTCAAAATGTTATATAATTAAGAATTAAAAGTTCGCAATGTAAAGTTTAAAGCAATCAGATAGGAATACTAACATATTTGCAAAGTGCATGGATGACATTAAATACAAAATTGGTTTTTGATATCACACTTCATTTAATAAGTTTTGTTAAAAATTTTAATAATTATATACCGAAAACTAATAATTAAATTGAATGCCTAAACTAATAAATTAAAATTTCTCTATTTACCCTACAAGATGAATGCAAATGTTATTCAAAAACGAAAGAAGCGAGGAAATTCCATGGTAAAATCGAGATCATTAATTAAACAGCAATTCATCTTTTTCATGTATCAAGTAGTTCACATTTGACGTCTTCCTTTGTTCATGGACACAAAGAATTACAAAGTGATACTGAAAAAAATCACTTCTAAGTCATGCAGCAATATCTTAATCAAGTACTTTAGTTTAAAGAGAAAAAGATCGGACATTTATTTCTATCTGCATTTGCATGTGAAAGATTTACTTCGAAACGAAGGTTCCGCATCAAAGAACCCGTTCTCTTAGAACAGACAGAACACAGGAAAAGGGAAATCAATGTGATATGCTGAATCGAGTGTCCTCATTTCATCGCGAAAGGGGAAGAAAAACTTCCGAATTTCGATTTTCTCTATTCCAGAAGTGAATAAATTTATAATGAGCGAAAGAATTGCCAATATCTGAATTATTGAGAAAGTTTCCATTTTGAAAAGTCTTGTCAAGATGGTAGTTATTTCCTTTTGTTCCGTCTTTATTTCTCAAAGTGCCATGTCTCGCAAGTTTTCTGATTTCTGAAAAATTAATGGGAGGGAGGATGAAAAATAGGGCGGAGCATATAAAAAAAAACAACGTTAGATATGGAGTCATTTCGGATCACAAACTATTTAAGAGGTGATTTAAAAATCCTTCAAAATTGTCAAGTTCTCTTTCTATATGTGTTTGTATGAGGAGGTATTTACTTTTTTTATGCGACAGACATTAAAATTAATGAGGTTATGGGAAAGTGAGTTTGAAGGGGGAGAGGGAGTTAAGCATGTTTAGAAGACCGTCTAGCATAGTGCACATGTCATAAGTTTCAATCAAGTTTATTTCAGAACAAATTATTCCGAAATAACTAGGCTAAAAAGAATATTTAAGCATTTTTTACATGCTCATTAAACTAGAATATAAATAGAAACTAATTTAGAATAAATGGATGCACAGTATTACCAGAATGAATTTTTAAACAATCCTTTATAGACACCAAGCATTCTTATTTCTCGTTTCATCTACAAATCCTTTTAAAAGAACCGAAAAACAAATGATTTGTCAGTTTATATAAAAATGTAAAATAATAAATTGAATTAAATTAGCCAAATAATCCGAAAATTTTGTTAGTGAAATATTGGAAGAATATTTTATCAATAAAAGTATACGATTGTATAAAACTTTAAGACTCTTGTACATCAAGAAGTAAGTGAAAATTTTGGATACAAAGCAACCTGATTAATAATAATGAAACAATACAAGTTTTTAAAATAAATGCTTAGTGAGAAAAGTATGAAAACATTTATATTAATAAATACCTAATTAGGCGGATATATTTAAGGCGATTTAGAGTCAAGACGTTGACTAATTATCATAGTTGTTCCCTGAAGCATGTGACCAATATATATATATATATATGTCAGATATCTGTCAAAACATTCTATTTTTTGCTTTTACATAGGTACTTAAAAAAGTTTTTTCCCTTTCAAATGATTATTGATTTTAAAATTTATTTCCTTCTGGAGCTGTTTTCGAAAGCAAGGTGTGACGAAATGAAATTTTATGTTTCTCCACTATTTTTCTGCATTAGTTTTCTTTGTATCTTCTAATTTACCATCCAATTATAGAAGTATTTGTTTAATAACGTCTTATTTTTATTAATATAAAATAATAAAATATTTTAAAAAAATTAAAACCAAATTTTATTTTAAAAGTGTCATTGAAATTTTATACTTGAAAATTTATATACCGCTGATAGTACCTAATATCCAAGTAATATGGCGCATAAGAAGATAAGGAAAAAATAACTTTATAAGAGAAAAAACGAACTATATATATCCTTTCGCTTTTAAAATGCAGAAAGTATTCCACCATAAAACAACAGAAGTTGGAAAAAGTACCGAAGAAATCGGAAAAGTAAACATTTGAACACACGGCTGCTCTTTCTGATTTTTTTCCGACATTCACTTCCCTTGGGTAAGAACCGAATAATTCAGTGTGTTTGTACAACGCAAAAGATTCTTTCATTCCTAAATTCGCTTGTTTACTTAGATTTTTACTTGACTTCCTACCGAATATTTCAAAGTTTGTAGAGAAATGCGATCAAACACAATTTAGGTTCGTCAGAAGATCTCGGAACATGACGAAACGCACTTAGACATAGCATAAATATTTATCATAATTTTGCAAATAGAGAGAATGGATGATGATCTCGTTCTCGTTTTCTATTTATGTTTGTCTTTTTCTTGATATTTTTCAGAAAGAAATAATTCAGACGAAGAGAATTTTGCTCTATTTCACTTAACTGGACATAACTGGAAGAATTGGAATCCGTTTATTCATTGAAATCAAATACGCATGAAATATACTACTTACTTTACCAAGAAGTGATGATTGCAAAGTAAGACACAATTTTTAAAATCAATGTTTATTTAATAATAATTTTGATATAAAATTTTTAGTAAATAATGTTTTTAATGAGTAAATTAAGCTCAAAATGTGGAATTTCTATAATAAAGAAGTTTATAATATCATTCAAATTTTCTCATACATCAAAATATGCACTCCAAAATTCAAATATACTCTTTGACCCAAAAGTTTATAGAATCTTGTATTTTGCCTAGATTTTTGTTGTATATAATGCATTTGAATGTAACTTTTTGTATAGATATATTACGCCAATTATATTTCAAAAGCAGCGATTCTACCCCGTTAATCAATCTCAATTTTAAAATAATAGAATAAACGGAAACATTCTATCCTAAAAATGTATAGACAAATGCAATTTGATGCACATAACGTATCAATATTCATGATATTGATTCGAAACCTAATAAATATGTTATAAGAAAATAAAAGTGGTCTTTGGTTCCGGGTTTGAAGATGGCTCAAAATTCTCTGATCTCATTTGATGAAGTGAGTCAAATTTTGAATTTGAAATGTTTCGGTAAAACTATTAAAGAAATATGGAAACTTTAAACTGATTTTTCGTGTATTTACCCATAAGATGCTATATGAACGTAAACCTTGTTCGGAAACCTTATTTGTGAGGGATATGTAGAGGGATACAAAGAAGGATTTTAAGTTCGAAAATGTCAATTCGCGAAAAAATTACTAGGGCTTACTGGTTACAAATGTCCAAGAACAAATTAAACAAACAAATTAAAGAATCTGGTTATATGAAACAGATTTGCAGATTACAACTCCCAAAGCTTCCCAAAATTAAGAGATTACAATGAATTCTTTATCATATACCATATTGTAAAAATAAAGGATGATTGTCGTTTTCGGTGATGGAAAGAACAGAACGTCCATGGACTTGACTGGAAAATAAAATATTAGTAAGATATGTAAAAAGAATCCAGGAGCTTTACCAATAAGAAAAGTTTGGTGAATCTGTGTTGGTGTAGGCAGATTTCAATTTCAACTGGTAATGGTTTGGTCTTGTAGATGATCGATGGAATTCTTCTAATTACATAGAAACACCAGAAAACCATCTTATGTAAATTTCTGAAAACGTAAGGAGGCGAAATTAGAACTATCAGCATGATAATAATCCCATTCCTACCTATAGTGATTGAAAAATTATTTAAATTCGAAAAATGTTACTCTTCTTGAGTGGTCACTTATGAGTCCAAATTTAAACTCAATTGAGAATGTTATGAAATGTATATGAGAATGGAAAGAAATTTTATTCAATAAATACAATGTAAACAACCATTGAAAGTACATGCTGGAATTAGAGATATTACAGTTCTTATTTACGTCAATTTAAAAATATGTTTACAATGTCATGTTGGAAAAAAAAGCTTTTAAATATCAATAACATTGCATTAAGCATTTATTGTTGAAATGTCATATACTTCATAAACTTTCGAGATGCCTAATATTTTTAGTTTGCTATATAAATGAAATATAAACTGTTAACTTTTCTAAATATTTCGATGAATTCAACTCGCATTTGGTTTGAAAAAATATATTTGCATCTGGTATTTGAATGCTTTTTCCGTTTTGCTAAAACACACTTTACTACAATCTTTAAACATCTGGAACAAGGCGTATTAGTACAGTATACTAAAGCTTATTATCAATGATGAATCTTTATACGAATTATTCAGATTATTAATTTAAAATCTCTGATCATCTCCAAGCAAAGTCTGCAAATAAAAATGACTGCTTGTTTGAATGATATAGAACACAAATATAGAATTCTGCCCAATCTTGCCCAATTACTCATTACTATATTTTCCAGCAATATCTTTCGAAGATATTTTCTCTGAAAAAGGATTTTTATTCTTGCTTAAAACTTAAAAGATTGATACAGATTTCAATTTGTTGCAATTTTTTCTCTAATTTTAATAATCTTTTAAAATTTAATTTGAAACATAAAATTCACCATTGTTTTTATTATCATGAATAAATTTGAACTAATTGTATAGCTACATCTCATCGCTTAATCGCGTGCGCTTTGTCGATGTCAAAATTAAGCAAATTTAAACAAATTGCTTTCTTTAAACATTAATTCCAAACCAGGATTACAAATTTTATTCTTTTTTATATTTAATTTTTAATTTACTCACACAGTAATTTGTTGGAGATTAGTTCCAAAAAATTCAATTTTTCAATTATTATCAAATAAATAGGTAAACTTTTAAATACGTGCATTTTAATTATTAACTTTTCAAGATATCTATAAAACCAGATGAAAAAGATGATTTCCGAAAACTGTTAATGCTGATAAAAATTGGACATTTCTTATTACATTGAGTTATAGTGATAAATCAATCGTCTCATTTATATTATATAATCAATTTATTAATTATTTTGAGAACAAGAAATAATATTAAAATATTTATTCTTTTCATTGTTTAATAATAAATAATAATAAAATAAAAATCATCGAATTTTTTTTCACAGTTGAAACTTTTGCAAATTAGTATATTAAACGTCAACCTGAAATAAATCATTGGAGTTCAATATGGTCAAAAAATCATTCAACGGTTCAATTCTTCAATATATAATTATCGGCACAATTCTCTTCTTAAAATTAGTAGAATAAATGAATGAATAGGATTACGCTTCAAACGCAGTTCGCGGCTTTATGACCAGGAGACCGTATTGGACATAGTATATTCAAGATACGAATGATGGTTTATTCATAAGGATAGATTATTTATTTTTGTGTGTTTACTTGTTATGCCTGATATGATTAATGCATGAAGATTGAACGCAATCGACAAGTTCCTATTCTCTGGCGATATTTATTATTCTATTAAAGTATAACGAAGGGATTGTAAGTTTGATAGGAAAAAAATATATATCTGAATTATATCCTGTCTGATACTTGAAATATATGTATAAAGATAGGGTTTTATAAATCCCAGATACTATGCAGACTCGTTGTAGTTATATATATTCTTTAATTTGATAATGGATACACGTCTATTGTAAACCCATATATTTATGAGGCAGAATATTACATAATATATGATTAGACATTCATTTTAATACAATCGTCATTCATAGTAAATATTTATATTCCAATCATTCCGTATTCCCTCGATAAATAGGAGTTTTCGGTAACATTGAAAAACATCATGCTTTTTTTTTCACCAAATACAATTTTTAAGAATGCTTTTATTACCTGACTTTTTGATATTTAGTGAAATATTTTTGATTCTTTGGTATTTTGATAAATAAATTATTTAGAACATATTTGTTGGATTCTTCGATTTATGCCACAAATCAGGACAATCCAAATATTATTTAATAAAAGTACCAATCAATTTATTGCAGTGCATGGGCCCTTGGTAGCTTCTAAGTATATTAATTCTATCACAATAATCCCTTTTTTGTTCAATGTTGTTATTATACGCTGTTTTGTCTTGAAGTCAAATTGAAAACAACTTCTATGTACATTTCAATAAAATTTCTCAAAAAGCTGGCAATAACAAAAATTTATTTTCTCGAATTACTATAAATTGTTTACGAAAGTAGCACGTAGTTAGCTATTTTATGTCGGATCTGGTAACTTTGATCGCCAATCAGATCACGAGTACGACACCGCACATCTTTCTAAATTATATAATTGCACCAACAGCTCGGGAAATTTCATATGTAATATATTAATTTAATGGAATTATAATCAGAAATTCCTAATAATAATTATTTTATATTCATTATTCCATAAATATTGTAATCAATACTTTCAATTCTAGGCTTCTTTCTCCTGTATTGTAAGGTATTTGTATTTAAATATTTCATTAATGATATTCTACCGAAGTTTTAGCAAATATTTTAAAATTTCGACCTATTGAAGATAGATTAGTATTTAAAAAAGTTGTTTAAGATAAAAAAAAAAGGCATTTAAAATACATTGCGATATTTTGAATTAAATTACAAAACAAATTTCTATAATTAAATCCATACAAATTATAAAGAATATTATAAAGAAGATAATAAAATAAGAGAATATAATAGATAATAGAAGAAGATATAAAGAATATAAAGAATATTTACAATATATTATAACTATTATAATGTCACAAAAAAGTAATCAATGTAGTTGACCTATAATGTATAATGTAGTCTTTTAATTACGAAAATGTAGAAAAAGGAAAGAAGCAAAATATCTTGATATACATGTATAGTAATTTGTAGTAATATTGCATTATTTGTTTTTTCGTATTTCATAAATGTTTCGAATAAAGTGTATTCGAAATAACTTATATTTGTCTTTTAATTTGAATTTTTGTAATGCAATACAAACTTGCAAATCTACATTATAGATTTGTTCATAAATAGCTACAATTAACAAAACAATATTCAGATTCAAGATTTTTTAATTATTACATATGCAAGTAGGGATTGCAATACCGGTATACCGGGATACCGAATACCGGTATTTTGAGCCATTTGTACAATTTTGTAATACCGGTATTCACAAGTTTAAATACCGGTTTTTCGGTATTTACTAGAAATTTTTAAAATTGTCTCCAATATATGTTCAGATAGCGCGAATATAGCAAAATAGTATACGTTTTTGTTTTTATGTCTCCCTAACGGGCAAAATTAATTAGCTAATTAATGGCTTAATTAATAGCTTAATTCTGAATTAGCGAAACATGGATTATCCCTGAAAGAAAATATTGTATCCTTAACGACTGATGAAGCAACAATTATGAAAAAAGTTGGGAAGTTGATTGGTGCAAATCAGCAGTTGTGCTATGCACATGGAATTCAATTAGGAGTGATAGATGTGTTATACCGAAAAAATAAAGAACAGAAGCATCCAAATACTGTGGATATAGAAATTTCGGATTCCAACTTTAAAAAGAGTAGGAGTGAGAGTGATATTGACAATGAAGATAATGACAATATAATTGTTGAAGAAGATATTGCTAATGAGGATGAAATATTAACCTATCGAGAATTGCTTCCTATAATTTATAAAGTTCAAAAAATTGTTAAGATATTTAAACGTTCCCCTATAAAAAGGATATATTACTAAAATATATACTAACTGAAAATAAAACAGAATATATGTAAATATTAGATTCTAAAACACGTTGGAACAGTTTACTCCTAATGATGGAACGATTTTTGAAACTGAGAAATCCAATCCAAAAAGCAATAATCGACTTAAACCTGTAATTTAATTTTTCAGATAGTGAATTCGACTTAATATCCAAAACTATATCAGCTCTACTTCCTATAAAACTGACTATTGAGGCATTACGTCGAAGAGATCCTAATTTATTAACAGCTGATACAACAATAAATTTCATGTTGCAGTCACTGAAAGAACGGCACACATCACTATCTGAAGAATTATATATGACATTGATAAATCGCACAGGAGAAAGGCATTTCGAGATAGAAAATGTCTTATGGTATTTACATAATTATAATGATTTTAAAAATGAAAATGAAAAAGAAGAAAAGAAAATAACGGATTCAAATCTAATTAAGTTTAGAATAAATTTTCTTAAAATTTTTAACCCACAAACCTATCCACATTCAGAAGAATTCGGTTCAATTATCGAAGATTATGATGTCACTACTGTCGATAGTGAAAAGGAATTGTCTCTTGAAACAAAAATTAGAATTAGCGATAAATAAAAAAATTTCAATGAACCAAAATACAATACAGAAATTAGCTATATCCAAAACCATCCGACGAGAAATCGATTCATTTGAAAATGAGGGATTTAGAGGTAAATACTTGGAAAAAGTATATCGCGCATTGCTAACAATACCACCAACTAGCGAATATGCCGAAACAGCGTTTTCGACAACTGGTAATTTTTACACAAAATTACTTTTCAGTCTTAATGACAGCAAAATTGATGCATTATGTTTTTTAAGATCACATTTCAAAAATTTGTAATAGTACAACAGACTTAATAGTGATATTTATACTTTTTGTGATTTAAATAAATAAGATGTTTCTTTACTTTTTTGTGATTTTATACTGTTATAATTTATAAGTTACAAATTAATTTTTGTGATATTTACACTCTCTAACAAAGCTGACAAATAAAACAAAGGAACACCTGTGTTTTCTTTCTTTTTTAAAAATTTCTAATACCGGTATTAAAACCGGTATCCCGGTATTAAAAGTTAAAAAATACCGAATACCGGTATTGAAATTTTGGTCCGGTATTGCAATCCCTATATGCAAGTAGAAGAAGTTATGCAAAATATATCCTTTATTTTTAAGTGCATAAAAAGAATTCTTCATATGATATTTACTACATCCAGGTTTTAATAAAAATAAAGACACATTTTAATGAACTCATTTTTCATTTTATTCTTTTAAGCTTGCTTACCCATCTTATTATTGACACAGATGCATGTATTTAAGCTTAAAGGAAAAGCACATTAATAACACATAATTTTAAATAAATAATGGTCTTTTTTTTCAGAGAGCAATTTAAAAAACATCGCATCAGACTTAGATTTTGTACAGACACAAAAAAGATTTATTCATTAAATATACTCAGTCTCAAATTAATTTATTCGAATACTTGTTTTCTTTTCTTATCTTTATATTCGACGATAGATAAGAAATAGTCCCACTTTGTTTAAATTAAATACACTTATCTGAAATTTGCGTTGCATAAGCAGATAATGTTTTACGATTTATTTAAAATTATAAATGGTTAAGTTTTAAAAAAAAAACATTAATTTAAGATGATTATTGTTCAAAATTCTAAATGTCTGGAGTTAGTTAAAAGCTAGATATAAAATTGTTTTGTTTAGCAATCTAATTTTCTACAAATTCATCATTCTAATTACAAAGAATTGTGAATGAAACATTAATAATTTATTTTACCCAATAATCTTATCTGAAGTTTAATTTTGTTTTCTTTTCTAATTTAGTATTAATCTTTTAAATATTTCTGTATTTTCGTTCATTTTTCATATTTCACCACAAAAATATTTTTTGAAGAGAGCAAAAACGAATAAGTTAACACCTTATCAAAATTAAATAATTTTATAATCACAAAAAAAAATATTTCTTCATTATTAAATATAAAAACATTTAACCTTTGTTAATCTTAATATCCATTGGTACATGTTTTCTTCCCTTATTTATATATCCACATAAGGAAATCTCCATTTGGTTTAAAATAAATAATTAAGAAATAACTAAATATGAAATTAAATAAATTGATAAATTTTTGAAGTATATTTGAAATTACAAAAGATAAAATTTTTCCTTTATTTTTTTTTGTTTAAAAATCCATAATTTAAGAAAATTATTGTTTACGCCCTCTATATAATTTCAGTTAAATAACAGCTGTATTTTAAATTGTTATGTTTAGTGAATTATTTTTAATAGATTCAACATTTTAAATTGTTATGTTTAGTGAATTATTTTTAACAGATTCAACATTTTAATTACAAATTATTTTGAACCCAACTGAATTATTTTGAAATTGAATTTTGTTTTTCTCTCTAATTAATTTTAATCTTTTAAATCTTTGTATTCTTTCATTTAGACTAAAGACTTTTCATCGAATATTTCCCTATAAAAGGATTACAGAGTTAGGTAATCTTAATTAAGTTGTCTAATTATTAAACAGCTGAGAAAATATTAATTTTCCTGATATAGTAGAAGCAGAAAATTCGAAACAATAATTGCAGTTAAAAATAAACTAAATAATACAGAATTTATAAAAGATTAGTTTAATTAGTGCATATTATGTGTTAGAGCTTCTACTATGTAATTCTTTCTTTTTGTGACTTTTTCAGTTGCTAAGCAAGTTCAGTTGCTTTTCTCTTTCTTTTGTCCTTCATATTTAAATCGACTGATTTAATGTTAATTTTTCAAGAATTTTTCTCTCTAAATAACTGTTTATTATTTTATTTTATTTTATTTTTTATCATTCTTTTATCTTTTAAGTAAAATATTATCAGGATTCTGGGGATTTATTTCTATACTTCTTCTTCTTCTATACTTGTGTACAGCCGACCACCCCGCCACTACTGAACATAACATTATCGACAGGATTTGTTGTGGCCGACTGCTATCTTTAGCGTCCATAACAGTGACAGATTTACCAAATTGGCATCTGTTGTGTCAAAAGATAAGGTTGTAGAGTTATGTAAGAGCTACATAGTGGAATTTTTTTTCAAAAATGTAGGGTAGTAGGAATTGAAAGATCATTAATGACTTATTTAGGAGTTATAAGTTCCCACTTGAAATAAAAAAATTGAAATCAGTTCTTAATATGGGTATGGGGATTTATGATTTTAGGTGTTTCATGGGATTTTTTTCCATTATTGGATGTGAAATAAGTAATTTTTTAAAAGATTTCTCTCAGAAATTAAGTGAGAGGGGAGAGAAATCATTAATGACTTATGAAGGTCATATGCTTTTATATGAAAAAAAATTTCAAAAATCGGACAGATAGTTAGAGTTGAGAGGCTGATTCTTTAGTAATATCCCAATCCTTTAGTATTAACATATTTTTCCAATTATTTTAAATATATATTTTTTATGTTTATTATCCAGTTTCTTTCTTTCTAATTTGGTGCTAGAATACACGTTACGGCAAAATTAATTTATCAATGATTTTGATTCTTTTTTCCGTGTATGGTTAAATTTACCACCTGATTATAAATGTTTCAATTTAATTCAATCCGTTAAGATACGCTAATTTCATTTACATTTTTAAAAGCTTTATATCAATATGAAAAAGTAAAATGCATATTGGAAAAAATTATGGTAATGCGCATTGCAAATCAATCATTTGGTGGTTGCATACCGTTGATAATATTTAGTAGCTATATAATCTGGCTATATAAATTGGTAATAAAAAATGAATATTCTTTTTCCCTTTATAAAACCGACCTTGAACTTCATGTATATCTTTCCTCTTTTAAAAATCAAAAGTTATTCCTGTATAATACAGAGGAAGTAGAAGAACTACTATGGAAATCGGAAAAGCAAATAGTAGAATATATGACTACATTTTCTTAATCTTTTTTCTTGAAACTCACCTTCCTCTGGTAAGAACCGGAATTATTCCGAGTGTTTGTACAGCTAGGAAGATTTCTTTTTTCACCCTATATTCTCTTTATTTACTTTGTGTTTTAATTTGATTATCTTGATAAAATTTCAAAGTCTGCAGAAAAATGCGATCAAACACAATTTCGGTTCGTTGGCGGTACACGACGAAACGCACTTGAGCATAACGTAAATGTTTACGCACAATTTTTCAAGCAAAGTAGATGATGAACCGTTCCTTTTTTCTATTTTTCTTTTTTTCTTTGTATTTCTCTGATTTCGCAGGAATTTGTTAACATCAAAATTGGATGAAGATATCTTTCATGAATTTTATAATCCATACATATATCTTCTAAGGTTATAATCCTATAATCCATCATCATCCATTAACTATCTATGTTTCATGAATAGTTATAATCCATTCATTTGGTTGAAACCAACAATGAATACTCAGTCATCAAATGATGATTTCAATTTTATTTTAAGTTCAATTTTGAAATCAAGTTATAACATGGCAGAACTTTTAAAATATATGTTCTTTCATGATACATTTTATTCTCATGTGATTATTGCATTATATTCATTTGAATTATGAATTATGGCTCAAAAAGGTGACATTTCCGTTATAAAATACTAGATAATATTGTTGAAAGTTCTTCAAATTTTTCAAATTGAATCAAATATTTTTGCAAGGTTTTCAAATACTAATTATCATTCTCAATGAATTAATTTTCATACAAAATTTTCTAATGAATAATTTAAAATCTCATTACATGTGATAACAAATAAAATTGAAATTCAAAATTCTTTTACAAATTAAAATACACATTGTTTAATCAAATACTTCAGTGAAAGGACTAACTGTTTTTCGCCTTTTGAAAAATAAAAATGATTTCAAAGTTAATTAATTAATTCAAGATGAATAATTAATTTTTAATAATTCAATTAATTCAAAATACTCAAATAATTAATTTAAAATCTCGGTTCATCCTCAAGCTATGCATATACAACAGTATAAATGTCTACTTTTACCTCTATTCATATTTAATATTTTGTTAAATATTGATGAAATTCGTTCACATATGTTTTTTAAAACAACGGCAGATCAATATTAACTTTTCAAAGTTCAGAAGCCAATTGAAATGCAATGAAAAATATTCTTATTTGGTTATTTTTTCAGCCATAGCTTTTAAAACATTCCTTAAAAACCTATTTTTACCCTACTAGCTTTTTCTCGAATTTTAATATTTTTTTAATTATTTAATGCGCAAATTATAAAAATGTTTTTACATCTATGATAAAATTCTAATTAATGTCATAGTTCCATCAAATTATTCAATCACATACTTTTGCTATTGTTAAAATTAAGATTCCAAGAAATATTTTCGTTGGACATTGTAAAAGGATTTTCATTTCTACTTTTATTTTGTAGTATATGCAATGTAATCATTTTATAGGTTGTTTTGAGAAATCAAATGAATAAGAAAAATGTAGATGCACTTTTTACTTCTTAATAATGTGGAATGAACGACAAAAAATGTCGCTCGAGTATTCTTTTATAGTTGATCGCTTTTACACATTAAGATACAAAACGCCAAACACAATTTGATCATTGATATTTAATTTACTTATACAAAAGATTTTTACAACGCATATAATGTTAAAATTTGTTCTAGAATTGTTTAAAATTTGTAAGTGTTAATTATAATGATTCATAATTATGAATTATTTATCAACAAATTATCGCAATGCTATGCAATTGAAATCCCCTTAGTAACTATTCCATAAAAGAATTCATATGAATCATAGGTTTATTCTTTAAATGCACTTTACAGATCTATAAACACGGGACCGAATTGAAGATGATACAATGTTGAAAAAAGAATTATTATTTATTCTTGTGGAAATAATATTTCTGTCCTTCTCTGTCCCCATTGTTTACGATATGATTAATGCATGAAGATCCAGCCTAATCAACACGTTTGTACTCTCTGGTGATATTTATTATTCCAGTAAAATACAAGGGAAAGATTGTTATGTTTAAGTGGAAAAGCATATATGAATTATGTATTTACTGATATTCGAAATGTATGGTACAAAGACTGAGTTTTATAAATGTCTATACAATACAGATTGCCTCTATACAACATATTCACACATGCATTATCAAACTATAAATTCGTCCTGCAAAATAATGCCTTTATTTAAGATAGTGAATGGTTACAATTCTGGTTACATAATTCTGGTTACATTATTCTGGTTTAAAAAATAACCTTACAGCATATGAAAATTTAGGCAAATTTTTGAACACCGACATATTTTCAACTAAATCAATTTTATGGATTGATATTTCTTCGTATTCTTTTGGTACTAGACAAAATAGATAGGTAAGAAGAAAAATTGTCGTTGAATTACTCGACCATGGGGCATTAAACATTAATATCAATCAGATTATTGTAATGATTGATACTTGTCCTTGACGACATTCTTGTTTGTTTAGCTAGTTCTATCACGATAATATCCGCGTTTTCTGCTGTATATTATTATTATTATATGCAATTTTGCTCTGATAAGGCAAATTGGAATAAGTCAACCATCCAACTCTCCGACCAGCCACGAAGGCACACAGATTTAAACCATAAAACTGAATGACCGGACCGCCGCAACAGCAACATTGGCGGGAACTGTGGTTGAGTCCTAAGGGCCGTCACCGGCCACGGTACAACCCTCTCCGAAGGAAGGGGATTAGGCAAATTGGAATAAGCTTACTTTGTGCAATTCAATGATATTTTTGAAAAAGGTGACAATTTACTATGAATTGAGTTGCTAGAAATATTATTAATAGTTTGCAAAAGTAATGATTTTATTTTAACAATAGTGAAGCAGACCAAGTTTAATTTAGTTTTATTAACGTCCCGTTTGACAAAGAAAACACAGGTTATTTTCGAACGATCGCAAATTTGAACCTGGTCAGATGACTAGGATGATGCCGGAGCTAGCAATGATTTCCGAAATTTCCACAAACTAAATTTCATTAGCAAATAAGTATTCTAATCACATCAAATCATAAACTGAGAATGAATATTAATTCCTTTTTTTTTATTCCTTGATGATGAAGTAAATAATTCAAATATTACCTTCCATTCTCCAGAATTTTTCAGTAAAAGTTGAAATATAAGAATATGTTATAATGCATGGCATTATAACATATTCTTATTATAATAATTATAGATAGATTATATAATATTGGAATTTTAGCAAATATTTTTAAATTATACTTAATAGATATATGAGCTCAAACGATATTATGGCCTTTTTGAATTAAATAACAAAAGCATGCAATTAATTCGTGTATATTCTCAAATATATTTATTTTATATCATATTTAAACTATTTTAATGTCATAAAAATGCATTCTACCTTATTGATTAATAAAATCAAAAATCAAATCAAATTTTTTAATAGTTAAAAACTAAAAATGAAAAATAAAGCGAATTTAAAATAATTTTATCAATGTTGTATAATTTTTTGTAATATTTATTTCTGAATTCTGTTGAAGTTTTGAATAAAAGTTTATTTATAAAAACGTATTTTATTTTAAATCTGAATTTTCACAATATAGTACTACCTTTCAAATCTATACTAAAGGTTCGTTCATTAATATTTAGAATTAGAAATTATTATTCTTATTATTATTTTCCAATTACTACACTCTAAAAAGAAAATATTTTGCAAACTTTCACATTGTTTCCGATCGAATAAGAAATAATTCTTCAAATATTCATATTTATATTTCCATGCTTTGAAAACAACAAAGGTAAATTATAGATAGATGCATATTTTTATTCGTTTAAATTTGTTTGCATATCTCATTATTGACACGGGTGCAGGATTTAATCTTTAAATAAGCATGCAATATTGTTAAAAAATTATTTACAAATAAATATTTTTTTCAAGAGAGCAGAAGAAAAAACAAATAATATCCCATCAGAAATCATTTCTTTATAAGAACAAAAAGTTGTTTATTAAGTGCAAACACTTTTTTTTACCATTTTCAATTAACATACACTAATATTTGCTTTTTTTTTCTCATTCGAAAAGATCCATAAGGAAACCTTCCACTTTGTTTGAATTAAATAATTAAGAACTAGTTATATTAGAATTACAACTGCCGGCATTTTTTACTACTCGTTTGGAATTAAAAATATAAAGTTTTCTGTTTAAAGACCTTACATTTCCGGGTTGTTTTTAAAACATTCTAGATGATTGCAGTTAGTTGAAGCTAGTACTCAATGTGTAAATGTTAGCAGTTTATTTTTTAAATTCAATATTTCAAGTTCAAAGACTTTGCCCCAAACTGAACTTATTTGATTTTCTACATTTTCACTCTCTAATTAATATTGTTATGGATTCGGTGTTCTTTCGGTTTTTTTTAGTCGATGAAGAAACACAATCCAAAGGCCTCATTAACAAATGACGGCGTTTATTAAAAACGAAATACACGAATACACAAACGACAAACACATAGCCTAGTAGTGCACACGCAATACACAAGCAGCACATTTCTATAAACAGTAGACCACAAGTAGTAATCGGTAGCAATAACAATCATAGCACACAAAGCGACCAGGCCGAATGAATTCAGTAGGAGGAGGGAATTTACGTAACTACACTCTACGATCTCTCCAAACGTCTGCAATTCAACCTCTGTCTCCTCGCTTTAGCTGCATCCATCTGCCAACTCACTACTGCACCAAAGGCTACTCCTCACATGACTTGATGCTGCTTCTGAAATAAATTCCAGGACTCGGCACACACCTCAATACACCAAACGCTTGCTCTTCGCTGGATTGATACAACTATACGCGGTTGACTCGTTATGCGAATCTAAACCTCTCAACGACTCCATACACGGCTGTCTTCCGCTAAGAACTGCAGGCCTATTATAGTTTATCGAATACCGGGCAGAGAAGGTTCAGGAACAAACAGGCATATCTAGGTTCCTATGAGCTCTGTCGCCAAAATTCTAAAAGATTCCAGTATTGTCTTATTTGTCGCTACATTTGCCAAATGATCGCCAAGTTTGTCGCCAATCGCTGAGATTACTGATTCGGCATCCGATCAGGATCCAGCAGACCTGATCGTCAAGTGGTCTTCCTTGTGATTGAACTAACCATGCTAGGAAGCAACATTACAGATTTGTAACAACATTAATCTTGAATTGATGATAAGAAGATTCAGTAATTTAGGCAAACAAGCGTTAATATTACGGAAATTCTTATTTCAGGCGATTTTTTCAAGAGAACATAAACAAAGAATTTAATATCAGAATTAAATAATTTTATAGTTACAAAAAATATTTATTCAGTGTTAAGTATAAAAGTATTTTTTTTTTAATTCTTAATAGCCACTGGTATTTGTTTTCTTACCTTATCTCTATATTCCTCGACACATAAAGAAGCGTCCACTTTGTTTAAATTAAGTAATTAAGGAATAACTAAATATAGAATTAAATAAGCCGATAAAAATTTAAAACTTGTTTGGAATTACCAGAGATAAAATACTTTTACTTTCTTTTTTGTTTAAAAATCCATAATTTCAGCGGATGATTATTTGCACAATATGAACAACTTCAGTTAGATAAAAGCTAGATTTTAATTTGTTATGTTTAGTGATCTGTTTTTTAACAGATTCAACAATTTAATTACAGAGAATTAGGAATTCTTCCATTATCGAATTATTTTTACTCAATTTAACTAATCTGAAATTAAATTTTGTTTTTCTCTCTAATTAAATTTAATCTTTTAAATCCCTGCATTCTTTCAAGTAGACTTAAGACTTTTCAACGAAAGGCCGTTATATCCAGAAATCTTTCTTAGAAAACAGTTTAAAGAATGATGCAATTGTCTAGATATAAAACAGCTGAATAAATATCGATACTTCAGATATAGTAGGCGGGGAAAATTAAAAGTAACTACTGTAGTTAAAAATAAACCAAAAAGGAGTAAATTTATTAAAGATTAGTTTAATTAACACATGCCATCATTAAGCCCTTTCTATTGTTTTCTTCTTATAACATTTTCACTTACTAAATATAATGTGTTTTTTTTAAATGACTGGAATATAAGATTATGTTTACGGCATTTTATTTCCTTCTTAATTTCCTCATAATTGTATTTAAAATTCTCTTTTAATTGAAAATGTTACCTAGATCTAGAAAATCTATTTGTGCATTTGTACATGTCTTACAGATTATTTTATCGAATTAATTATTTTTCGTTTGAAATTATTTTTTGTTTCTAATAAACTACATTCACCTTTTCTATGTTCAATTATAATAACATCCTGTTTTAAAGCAGCACTAGGGCTATTTTTGGGATGGACCTCTTGATATTGAACCGCGGTCAGATGACAAAGACGATACTTGAGCTGGCACACCCCTTTTCCAAACTTCCATATCATAGCATTGGGATAAAGTTTGGCCCGGACAGATTTAACGTGTATAAGACCCGATTACAAGACGGTTCTTCGATGGAATCGAGTCTCGAATCTGAAATTGACCAGTTCCGAAGCCAAAACCTTGCCACCAGGACACAAAGGCCCTCAAGTGATCTATGAGAATTTTACAAAGTACGTAGAAAGACACCTGAGCGATTATTACAAATTCAAGGGTTAATGTAGATATATAATTTAGCGTGTATTTTGATACCCACATAGCGACATTTTTCTCTCGATAGATTTCAATTCAAAGATATTATCTCAAATTGTAATAACTAATGTCTTAAAAACTTTAATATGATGTTTTTAAAACAGTTGTTGAGTGGGTTTAGTAAATTTAAAGCTACAAGTTTAATAATGTTAAACAATGGTTCATTCCTTCAAAAATACAAAGCACGCACAAAATAAAATACAATAAATAATTTCAAATTATATTATTAAAGCAATCGTTTGACGAGTATGGTTAATTGAAATCTACAAGTTTATTAATGATAAGCCATGATGTATTCTTTGAAAAATATAAAGCACGTGAAAAAATAGTGACAACTTGTGCACAAAAAATACACTTGTAGACTTTAAAAACACACTATAGTTCATTAAATTGTAGGGCAGCACATCAATACTCAAAGTAAGTTGTGGAGAGATCTCACTGCAATCAACATTGCAAAGACAGTGTTTATTCCTCATGTGTGTACTCGCCCTTTTAAAGTTCCTCGACAATATGTGGAATTTTCTAGAAATATTTTTGGACAAATATTTAGCATACCTTTCATTTATGTTGACAACTTTCCAAAGCAAGAAAAAAAGATGCAGCCAACTTGTACACAAGAAAATACACTTGTAGGCATTAAAAAGCATTAGCAGACATCAAATTTTTCGTTAATAAGTAGCACAGGGCAGTAACACTCAAAGCAAGCTGCGGAGAGATCACTGTGCACACAGTAAAGAGAGAATGTATTCCTAATGTGCGCACTCAACCTTTTAAAGTCCCTCGACAAGATGTGGGATTTTCTAGAAATGTTTTTGAACAAATAATCTGCATAACTTTCATTTTTGTTGACAATTCTCCAAGTAGTCACCAAATTTGTTACAAGAATGAGGTAATTGATTTGTCTTGATAGAATATTTGCTCTCTTTCTAATTAAAGCTTTGGAAGAAAGCAATATCACACATTTTTAATACTATTTTTACAACTCTGTAATGTTGCTTCCCAGCACGGTTAGTTAAATCACTGAAAAGATTGTTTTACGATCAGCTCTACTGTTTTGCTGCTCGTCGTTGACTCTATCCACGATTGTCTTCAGCTTAGACTGCCGGCCTTTCATAGTAGGAACAATCAGGCATACCTCTGTTTCTATTGGTTCTAGCGCCAAAATTCTGGAAGATTCCAGTATTAACTATTTTGTCACCAAAGGCGCCAAATGGTCGCCCTGAGATCACTGACCCTGAGGTCACTGATTTGGCATCCGATCAGCATCGAAAGAACCAAGAAGTTTCATAACAATACTATTAAAAGTCAGGATTCTCATCATTTGCTACTAAGTTTAAATGCTAATTGAAAATGCTACAGCTTAATTTATCTATTAGTTATATGTTGTTGTGTGCTGTTGTTTGTCGTGACTTATGGCATTTTACAAGCCAGCTGATAGTAATCTATCCGGGACTTAAACTAAGTGAGCGTCTCTTATTTTTTCAGTAGCGCCAAATAGGGCCAAGAGCACGATTAAGCTACTTCATACGTCACATTCTCTTGTAAAACCCCTTTTTACAGGCGGGGGGGGGCACATTCACACACCTCAGAAATCTTGCACATTCACCGGCCACATAGATAGAACACAGAGGAAGAACAACTATCTTTGAAACGGGATTTGAACCCGGGACGCCCAAATCAGGAGGAATTAGTTATTTTGTATCAAATTATCTATTTCGTGTTCGCTGTGACAGCACATTAATAACATAAAACTTATGCTTCTTTTTTCAATTTTTAAATAATTATAATTATGTTTGTTGTGTGATTCTTATTTCATCAAATTACTTGAACCTGAATCAAAATAATTTAAATTTACCAAACGCAAAAAATATTTTATGATAAAAGCTTATCTCGATTTATAGGAAGCAAAATGGTACAACTGCACTGCAATTTAGTACAAAAATAACAGCCTGTAACACGCTTACTCCTGAGAGTACGTGACCGACCATTAGGACTATTTGAAAGTATAATTGGTATTAGCATAAAACGCAGAGCAAAAAGGATTTAAACAAAGTAAAATTGTAAGTTCTTAGTGGTTAATTTAGAATTAAGTACAAGGGTAAATTGAAATTTAGGGAAGTCAAAAATCTTTAAATTGCAATGAAAAAATAAAAGAGCACCAAAACACTCGAGTTTTAAAGCAATTAAATTTTTAATACCTTTCGCGAACAGAAAACTTATTTTCTTATGCATATGCTAATTCCAAACTTAATCTTCTTATAAGCTTAGCGACAAACATAAGCTTCTTTTAAAAACAGTAAGCTTTACGAAGCTCCAAATAGGAAAACTTTAATTGAAACTAAGTTTATAAACATCAGTTGAATTTAATAAACCCCAAAACTATATTAAAATTGTCAGCCATTTGAACAATTGATTCTTGCGAAGGATACTTCTTAACTTACACTGAAAGAGAATGCGGTGTAAGTTAAGAAGAATTTTTCCACTGCTATCTTCATTTATTAGAACTATGGTTATGGTGCAAATACTAATGTTAAAAATTGAATAAATTAAAAAGTAAGAGCTGAATATCTAAAATGTTATGAAATTAATTCAAATCGTTTGACGTCTCCGCTTACTTGAGTTTTAATATTATTTGAAACTGCTTTCCTCCAAAAACTGTCAATGCTGTTGAGGGGTGGGGGAGACCAGGCTGGGATACTCAACATTCAAAAAATTAATCAAGGGATAGGAAAGACATTAAATGTTGCTTAAATCTTATCTCACAAAACTATATTGTTGTTTGTGAGAGAATGTCATTTGTAGTGCTTTAGAAATTTGTTCAAATCACCTCAAAAGAATAAAACAAGCTGGAATAGTTCCCTAGAAACTTTCTCGCATATAGCTCTTGCCCTTTTCCCCTACATAAAATTGGTGACCTAGAATAATATCTGTAACCATTTGCATGGCATTAGTAAACAATATTTATAAAATACAGATCTTTAGCATGTATCTAGCATTTTTACTAAATCTTTCACTAAAATGTGTAATTTGGATACTTTTTGCCAGCTGACTGTTATCTTATTTTGACACGAAATTATAGTTCAAGTGACAACATATTATACCAATTTTTATTCATTTAAGTTACTTCTCATTTACATGCAGGCGAAAGTAGAGACCGACATACAGTTAATCGTTTAAAGGATTTAGTTCGAAATTTGATTTTTAGATGTTAAAACTATCTATTAAATTTCATTTATATAAGACTTTGCGTTTTGCAGTTATCAAAATTTCTTGCACTTGAATGCCCAGACAGACAGATTTCATGTGAATGGCTTCATTTCAAAACTTGATATGAATCTACGAATATAAACTTAATTCTATATACCAAATTTCTCCCGTTTATTTCGAAGCATTCTGAATTATCTTTTTCACGAACAGACATATACGGATACTAAAACTATGAGGATAAAAAATGAGGTGAAATTATACTGAAATATGAGGGTTAGTCAAAATCTCGGGCTCCAATTATGATTCGTATTATAGGAAGTAAAAAAATGAGTAGACATTAATGCCCACTGGACTGCGAAGACGTTTTTCTCTGAATCTATCTCTGCAGGTTCTAATTACAAAAATGAGACCATAAAATCTTCCTGAAAATCTTTAAAAAAATAATACTTTTTCAACACAGACATCAAATGCATGCTCATTAGAGCTTTATGTATGTCATTATTTAGAAAACAGAGTAACCTGCTAACTTCTTAATTTTTGTTAAATTAATGGATTAAAAGCTCTAGTAATCGCCTGCCAGCGTCCAGAATATCAAAATAATGGCAATTTTAGAGACCAAATTTCAAATTGGAAATTCAGATCTATGAGTCGAAAGTAAAAGTGAAAATTGCTAGTGAAGAGAAATTGCATTTTAAGCCGTATAAATTCAAAACGGTGTCTGGTATAACCGGAGAGGTAATGTGTGACAGTAGTATGCAGAACTTATTGGGGCAGGTATAGTGCCTCTATCCGTGGAATAAAGAAGTTATAAAACTAACTCATTGGCCAAAATGTCCATTTGGAAAAATGAGCGTTTCACCATAATAAAACAAATGGCAAAGCCTCAGAGAAGGGTTTGTAAAATTGTCGGAGATATTTGCGATTAGAACTGTAAATTTTCCGCGACTTGAAAAATGTTCCGTTAAATATTGAAAAATACATTCCAAAATTTTTCATATTTATTATTATTATTATTATTTACTTCATCCCTTGCTAAAATTTCACTTTTCTGTTGCTTAACTCGAAAAACTGTAACCGAGAATACATTTTTCAATTTTAAACAATCCCTTTGCAAAAATCGGGAAAGTCATATAAAACGCATTGAATAAATTTAATTATCTGGAAAAGTCTCTCAATAGCTTATCCAACATCATTACTGTCCTATTATTCAGAATTAAGTTTACTTCAACAAAATATGCGAGCTTAGTAATACAAATTAAAAGATGCTTAAAAGTTTTCTAAGTCGTATGGTCGGAATTATAATTCTTGATATCATTTACTGTTGACAAAATGATATCATTTACTGTTGACAAAATGATATCATTTACTGTGCAGATGAAGCTTCCGAGAGCGTAAAGATTTCTGCTATAACTTTAAATTAATTATAAGATTTATCAGCTGCAATTTCAAAATAGTCCCCAAATCCAAATGGAAACGAAGCGAGCCCTCCCAGTGGCCATTCTTGAAACGTCCACTCAAATTTTTGTTGTCTTTTCTCACATTTCTCTAAACTTTTCAAACAAGGCAATGGAGCATTTTCTACGGCTGAAAAATGCTATCTCAGCCTCGGGCGCTTCTGAGAGGGTCCTGTATTAATCAGCACTGAAAGGCGGAACGTCTGGACGTGCGCAGATAAGGGGACGGAGCAGGTGTTCCCAGATAACGCGTTTCATTTTACTACAAATGGACAGGGGCATCAGAGAGAAAAAGTGTCCCTAGAGATTATCTGTTTCCTTATGACGTCAGTGCAGTCCCTTTAGAGCAAATTTGTGTTCCAACATGTTTTAAAATGCAATGCAAGTAATAAAATGTAACTTAAAAGCGAGGATAAGTAGAGCAGATCTGATTTTGTTTATTTACGTCGCAGAAGAAAAGTTGTTAGTTCTCGACATAAAATGCTAGTATGACAGTGGGACTGCAAAAGAAGGACAAATAATTACTGTTTTGTGTTCATATATTCAACTTCTATTTATATTTGGTTTGGTGATTATATTTGGTTTTGCATATTACAATAAGAATTTCCCCAAAAATAAGTTATACTAATATCTTTTATTGTTACATAAAAGCATTCATTCTTTTCCATATTTTTCTGTTTTGTACTTTTTACTTTTATAATTCTTTTCATGTTTTATGCTATTAACGTTAAGAAAACCTTGAAGAATTTGTTGACTTCCAAACATTTCATTCAGAGGATTAAAGTTCGGATACTTCAGAACTTTCAAGCGTACGAATTAATCTTTCACAGATTTTTTTTAAAATTCCCTCCCCTCAGAATCTGCAATGGCAGTCCACATTCCAAGAAAGGTACTATCCAAAAGATGACCTCATTTAACTTATAGCTGCAAAACTACTCGAATATCTTTTGAAACTTCTCAGATAGCTTCCTTGACTCCTAATCCTATCTGAACGAGCGTCTCTAATGAACAAAGCACACACCATGCGTATTCAATCAATCATAATTAACAAAAGGGGAAAGCTTTTGCAGTGATATTCAGATGTCTAGAATGCCACCGTAATTTCGTTTGGGCATTTCGGTAATACTTGTAAAATCTTTAGGTCAGTCATGAATGTCCTACAAGACACACATGTAAATAGAATGTTGATAAAGAAATAATGTATCAGTGCAGTGATGAGGAAGTAATACTGAATTGCTTGCAGATTATATAATGTATTGCAGAATATAGTAAAATGAACCAACAGAGTCTGTAAAAGAAGACCTCATACCGAAGCAGAATGCAAACTATTGTTGCGCATTCACACAAAACAGAAGCTGCTCTTGATTTTTTTAAAATAAAAAATAGAATTATTATATAGAAAAATTAATAGTGAGGAATCTAAGTACCGTCTAATCTAAGTACCATAAATAAACAAGAAACAGTTAATAAGATGAAATAGATTAGTTTTATTGTCTTTTTTCAATCAATAATAAATTAAGTAAGCGCTAACTTTTTAAATAGTTAATTTCGTGTACATAATAGTTTAACCGGAATGCTTGTAATTCAAGGTTCATTTTCATGTATTCAAGAAAATCAAAATTCTTCTGCATATGAATTATCCCTTTTAAGTAGACAAAATAGATTTTTATTTGAAGATCATGGCCTATAAAATCAGCCATGAAAATTTTATGTATGTAACTATTAGATCAAATATGAGCAAAGTATCATTTAACTACCAAGAATGAATATGAATAGGGAAAATTACGACGTCTAGAGCGAAAAGTTCATAAAATAAGCTCGCAAAAGTAGAGTTCACAATAAATTATTGAATAAATTTTTAAGGTTTCAGGAAATTTAATGAGTTTTATAGTATTTAGTTATCTTTATTTCTCCAACATTATAAATTTTACCCATTTAGAATCCAGTTTTATGACCAAGTTGTTAATATTTAACAAATCTGTTTTGTGCTTTAACTTGGCAAAAGGTATTAAATAAAGGTATTTATGGGAGAATTATGAAAATATCAGTGTTAATGAAGAGCACGCGCTTCTTAGTTTTAATATTAATGAGCACAATATGTTCTTGATATTGAACTTATTGGCATTTTATTATTGAATATATTCTTGGAATGAAATATTATTTATTTAACATACTTTTTTTTAAAATAAGTTTATTTATTTTCCAGAATTTTATTTCTGAACTTTCAATATACAACTTCAGGAATAACGAGGAAATTTCAGAATTTTTACATTCAAAACGGTTATTTAATAGTTTCAATTTTTTTAAAAAAAAGCATGAAATAATCATAATTAGAAAAGTCCTTTGGATTCTTAAGATAAATATGAGTCGTGATTAACATTCTTCAGAAATAGCAGTAAATAACAATTAAGAAATTTTTTTTTAAATATTAACAAACCGACATTTACCTAATATACGGTCCCCAGCAGGAGGAATTTTTTTGGAGCGGAGTTTTCTTCAAACAAAATTTATTATATCTCAAACACTACTGTGAAATTTGGAATGAAATATGAAACACTTATATAAAAAGGCCTGGTGGATCGAATTACTGAAAATGTCGCTTTCAATATAGCATCCCTTTGGCGCAGCATGGCAGGTATGGCTCTTGCGCCAATTAAAAAAAAAAAAAAAAAAAAAAAAAATGAGCCAACCAACCAATCGTTTTCAATAATATAAAAATTTCAAGACATTACTCCATTAACTGTGTAAGCTATCTTAATAAATCAATTTATTAAGGTATTTCCACAGATGCCAATTTTGCTTTAACACCGATGCTATAATAAATAGAAAAATTACAGATGTGTTCCATTTTTTTCGTTGACAACTGTGCTAGCTAAACATTGAGACATAATGAAAGTTGAATTCAAGCTTGTAGAGGAACGAGATTCTTTATAACTTCACTATGAGGTGGATGAAAATAATAGACTTGTTTCAGGAACAGTTATTATTTTCTAAGTTCAACATTTCATAAGACAAAACAAACACAAACACGAAAATACACGCCACTCACTTAGAATACAATCTAATAATTATCCTATATAAGGAGTATAGGAAATATACCTTGATGTTAATAAGGTAACGTCATCTGTTGTATCAAAAGAAAAGGTAGTAGAATATGTAACCGCTACATTCGCAATCCAGAGCGAAGCAATGCTTTCAAGAGGCCATGTAACTTTAGTTAAAGGCATCTGTGCAAGGCAGGAGTTTTCACAACAATATTAGTTCGGCATAAAAAATTGGTTTGGAAATGTAGGAGTTTTTTTGCACATCACGAAGCATATATTTCAGCAAGAAAGAGAATTAATCTTTGAATCATATTTTTGCTTTCCTATTAGTATTACTTAAATGTACCCTGTGTTTTATATCTCCTTTTAATTTTTTTCTTAACCTTACCGTAATGTTATTTAAAATTATACTTATTACATAATTGTACTTATTAAAATTATCATTTCTATGCACCTTTCAAAAATGTTTAAGTCATTCTTGAGATCTCGATTTTTTTATCTTTTGGAGAATTTTAAATCATATAGACAGCATATCGGTTTATAATATTTAATTTTTAACTCTTTTCTGTTCAATGATCTAAAAACAAATTAAAATTTTAATTAATTAGATCCCCTATAAAAATATTGCAGCATGACTATATTTTAGGATTGATTAATCAACCAGTATTTTGTTTTTCAACTTTATTATTAATTGAAAAACAATAATAACATGAACGCAAAAACAATTAATTTAATATCACTACATCATGCGTGCTTATAAATATAATAATTACAACAACGAAAACTATTGATGTAAAATATATTTAAACATTTTTCAAATGTTAAAATTAGAGAAATAAGATTTTACTGAAATAAAATTGACATGACTAAAAATTTATTTTAAATTTTAAAACTATACAAAATTAGTTTTTTCCAATAATACGTTTCAAATTTATTGTCGAAGAAACGTTTAAGCAAGAAGTATCCGCTTGCCAAATATTCTTTACGTTTAACCTTCTGCCCTGTAGAGTATTTCGAACAAATTTTTTCATTATGCCGTCAAAACTCGCATATCAATTTTTGCAGATTTTTCCTGACTTTTTTTTTTCTTAAAATGGCTTTACTGTTTTCATTTAAAATGGAAAAATTAATCCAATATTAAAAGAAATCAATAAAATTTTCCTTTATTCAGTTTTATTTAGAGATATCATTTTCGAATTAATACCACTTTTATATTGATACAGTTCTAAAAAATATCCTATCTTGCATAACATGAAGAATATTATAAGATTCTGCTTAAAACAAATTTTTATCAATTTAAGTGTCTTGTCATTGGACAAAACAAATTCTTCAGTCGTTGATTTGTTTGAAAACTGAAATAAATAAATATCATTTTCCATCGATTCTGGAAAAACATCTTAACAATCCGAAACAGATGTTCCTCATCCGTTTATTCTTTAATTCCATTCTTTCCGTCGTCTTAAAGTCTGGAGCAAATGGTGTTCACATATATTAAGTATTTATGTTCATAAAAGTTCTTGTTCTGGGAGGAATAAATTTCTTGCCAAAACACACTTCTTGATTTCACAGCTTACGAACTGACCATGTTTTGAGGACAAATGCATTCAAAAAAGTGTTTTTAAAATTCTTTTACATCTTTTGGCAACGTGCCTATTTCCCCTCCAGTGATCTGTTTATTTGATGTATCTGTTGAAAGCTTCATCCGTTTTCCCATTTGATACTCGAAAAATATGTCAGAAATGAATAAATGTACCAACATTAGAGAGGCACCACGTAGTTTGCCGCAGAATAGCGCAGTGCCTGGTTTATTCACTTTACCACTATTACTTTTCAATTGCCAAGAGAAGAAAATGTTGCGAAGTTTTGGTATTAAAAGAACTATTCCATAAAGAAATAAAATACATATTAAAAGGCAATGCATGAAAAAAAAAAAGATTTCTTTTCCTCACAACTTGCAGAACTTTTTAAGTGATATTTGTACAGAACTTTTAAAGTGATAATAAGTGATCACATATAAATTTCCGGAATCAAGTAAAGAAGGAGGAATGACAATATATTTCTTAAACAATATTTTCTTACTTGGGTTTCTTTGAATATAATTTATATAAAAAATAGTACTGAAATCGTTAAGATGTTCGTCCTTGAAATTTTAATGAGTCTTTTCATTTTTGAAAACAGACCATTTTTGTTTATCATATCTGATGAAAATATGATAAACATGGAGCAAAATCAAGGAATGAATTCTATACTTTGTCTTCACATCAAATTTGTTACATCTTTATAAAAGTTTTGGAGGAGATGTGACTTTGGATAATGTGTACATGCGTATGTGTATAAGAGAGAGAGGGAGTGATTATTTAAAAAAAACATTAAAATGATTAAAATGTGCACATATCATTAGTAGAACTGCAAATTAGTAATGTATTGATACTGATCTACTCCACTATATATTCAGGGGAGTAGATACTGATTGACATATTCAGTGATATATTTATATTGATATACCACTGAATATTCATACTTTACTGATATATTCAATGGAGTATACTATTTTATAAGAATCAAAAAAGAGGATTCAGTACGTCGAGTCGTAAAGTCGACGCGCGAACTCATCTGCTGAATTCTTTGAGTACAAGTTTGAGGTCTCCACTATCCTCTCTGTTTTCACGAGAGTATGGCATGTTGTTTACATGCAGAGAGATAAGATACCCAATGAGTTTGAATTTTGAGTAAAAGAATATATAATACTTTAATATTTTTCTGAAATTTTAAAATAATAGTAAAATGAGTCATAACTTCTAATGCATATTTATTTATATATTTCTCGTTAATTTATACCAAATGCAGAATTGGAAGTTATTAATATCATGGACACGTGTTTACATGGTAATGCCAAATTCACATTTTTCACTTAGTCAGTCGTTGCTTGAGAATGCTCCAAGCACATAAAAATTGGAAGAATGTATATTAATTTACAGAATTACGTACAGGGATATTCTTGCGATACTCAAAAAATGTGCTTAATAAAAGTTTCACAAAAATACATATCTGCGGATAGCTGTACAAATTAGTTTTTAATGAGCTCTCATTTGGGAGGTTTTACTTAGTCATTTTTGAGGTTTGGGAGGTTTATTTTTTTATGTACTTGGCAGAGTTTAGTAGTTAGGTTCTGGCAATTTTTAGTAGATAGATTAAATACGTATGATCGACAATGCACGTTAAATTTGGAGCAGCTGAGTTAGTGATCCATCATGGGATTCTAATGGCAATATGCACGTCTCTATTGTAGCTGTATCTCTTCTGGCACTACTGGATATAATGGCGTTCACATATCTGCCCATGCAGATGCTCCAGACATCGTAAAGAAGTTAGTAGATGTATGATTAGAACACTGGTGCTTGTCAGCTGCCTTTTGTCAAAGTTCAAGATGCCATCGAGAGATCGACCATTATCTTACGGAAAGGCAAGGTGTACCATTGAGAAGGCTGAAAAGGCCGCTACAATATTAATAAAATACATCAAAGAATCTAGAGATGCATGTAAAGAGAACAAAAAAGTCAGAGAACTGATTGCATCAGTGCACTGACTTAAATGATAAATGCATTCTAAATCAAATATAATTGAAATTCATTTATATTATTGAAGAGATTTTAAGGGCATAAAGTATAGCCTACTCTCTATTTATATTTATACTCAAATTGCGTTATGTTTAGTACTCAACATAAATGTAATGAATAATGATAAAATAACAGCAAAATTATATAATAAAATAATAGAAAATGTATTTATTATCTTCATTTACCATTCTAAAACGCTTGATAACGGAAAATATCAATTCTAAGTAGGATTCTTAAAATAACAACAAAAATTCAATTTGAGAATTTCATGCTTTTACTATCTGTCTAAAAAAAAGAATAAAAAAATCTGTTCCTTACAATCAAGCTTCCTTGTTTCAGACTTTACAATAAACAATCATAAAAAAGATTTTCTTTTTTAATTTTCTCTAACATCGCAGTTTAAAAAACACATTCTCAATTTGAAAACTTCTCCCTTTTATTTTAAATTTACTTTGCAGACTTATTCTCGAACACTTCCATTTTAAAACAATAGTACCAAAGTCCCAAGGTTATTTAAAGAAGTGCAATAAAACTTGTTTCTATTTTATTCTCCAACTGCGAAACCGTTTTTTAAAGAAAGTTCCTGTGTTTTTCCTAAGTAAATATGTATCGAATTCTCGTACGAATTTTCAAAAAATTTCATTGGAATAAGAAATATTTTTTGTATAAAATCAAAGAAAGACTTTCTATAAGAATTTTTCTATTCTAAAAACTAAATTTTTCAGAAAGATATTTTTTTTTTAGTTTGAGTTAGGGTTGGAACAAGATATTCAAATTTTGAAAGTTCAAAGGTGAATTCTTTTGGAAAATTAAACTGCTAAAAGAATTTTTTTCACCAAATAATAAAATTCACTAGTTATAAAATCAATATAAATTTTTGAAATTGTATATGCATGCATCTGAAAATTAAAATATTTCTCAACTTCAAAAAAATATTTCATGAAATTAAATGAACGTAATTAAATTTTCTGTTGGAATTCTCATAAACTATTTTTTATATATATTTGGGGGTGAAACATAAACAAAACTTTACAAGCCTGTGTTGTATGTACTGGACAACACAGGAGAAGTATCTATTTAAAAAGGACGTCAAAGCAAGATACACCTAACAAATCTAGCATAACAATCAAAAATTACAACAAAACAATAATAAAAAAAATTGTTTGGAAAATTATTCAGTGTTTTTTATCTCTTGATGAATAATGCTATTTCTCTGTCAAGAAGAAAATCAGCATGTAAGTGTCCGAAATGTTCTTTCTGTCAAAGAAAATTATACATCATTCTTGTCAGAGGAAATGATATATTACTTACGTAATGATATATCACACAACGCGTTTAAGAATTTTTATAAAAAATACAAATGAATGAATGCATTTAGCATTATTCGAAATCGGAATATACTGAATGATTCAATACATAACACATAATTTTCCATGATGGAATCTTTCGTCATGATAAGTTTGCCCTCATTTTTATTACAGCCAACTAAATTTTATTTTTATTTTGTTTATATCTAAGGAGGGAGTTTTTTTTTTTTTTTGCTTAGCTGGGTAGAAATAATTTTAATAAAAAGGAGTAGGGCAATTCTTTTCTAGTTTATACTTCAAAACAATATAATTAATTATTTTCTAAAAATATATTTTAAAATAGAAAAAATAATTTAAAAAAATATTATTAGAATGATTTAAGAAAAATTAGTTCCAGCATTCGAACTTTTTATTTTTACTAAACACAATTTAAAAAAAGTATATTTTGATTTAAGAATTGTCATCAATTCTATAGTATGATCCCAAGTATATTCGGTATAATACGTCATTTTATTCTTTCCTTCACTTTCTTACATATTATTTATGATGCTGTCTCAATTTTTGCTATTTTTTTTAACTAGGATTGATGTTTTACTATCCTTTTGTTTTTCCTTTTCATTTTATTTGTTTCGCTCTCTGTTTAAGAGAAATGATAGTGATAACTATTTTCTATCACTATCTATCACTGACTTCTAAAGTCAGTGGGAGCTTGTCTATGATAAGTGTCATTAAAAACAACAACAATTTTCAAAGCAGTTCCTCTAAATAAAATTAATAGATCCATTAATTAAATTTTCAGCCATTCTTTGTGTTTCCATCCGAATATATTTTGACTTGCGACAATAAAAATTATCCTACCTATTTTTCTAATTATTTTAAAATTTCAGTGCAACAAATTGCAGCGAAATAAGTGTTTACTTTGATGTTACACTGATGTGTTTCACTACTTTTATTAAAAAACAATATCTTTAGAACTATAATTGTTTTAATAAAATATATAATTGATGTTACCCAAATGTAAATGCTTTTTTTAACTGCAAGAGCATAGCTATCTTCCTAAAAATATTTCTATAAATCGCATTTTTATTCTTGTAACTTAGTTGTTTATGTTCTCATTATTTAAAGTATTAATGTCAAAACACCATTCCATCTTTATACGGCCACATTTCCTACTTCTATTGTGGCAACAATATATTTGTCTACAAATATGCTTATTTCAAAGCTAAGTAATTTTAAATTTCATTTCATATTCTTCCTCTATTTTCCTCCTTTAAAATGTTATAATGAACCATAAAATTCTACTAATAACTGATGCCAACGACGAATGAACTTCATTTTTCCTTAAACTGAAAACATTAAACAAAGAAATCCTTTTCAGCTAGTTCATTTTTCACCAAGATTTTATGGAATTCCAGCCAAGACCTATTTATAGCTAGCCTCGATTAGAATAAATAAATCATTCTACGAGATTTCTCTTTCAAAAAAGAGGCAAATATTGCATAAAGAGTAAGGGTATTTACTATTTGTTCTTATTCATCTTGCAGAAATATTCAAAATTTGGAGCACAAAAGGATCGTTATGCTTTTCTCTTTGAATTATGGATCTATATTGGTATGAATAAATTCATTTTTTTGATTCTTATCGTACTTTAACTGGGAAATTTCTTGGAATGTTGGTTATTTTCAGATATAACATAAAAAATACCATTTTTGCATAATGCAATCATTTTCATTAAATATATTAACTAAAAAATTTTGTATATTAAAAAATGGTTTCTTTTTACTGATTAGTACACTTTTATACCCAAATTAAGCATATATAAACATAGCTATTGTGTATTTTTGCCACTATTAAAAGTTTTATTCATATTATTTCACAGTCCATGAGAAAATCACGACTTATACAACGCAGCACTAATGATTTATTACATACTATTTCGTGAGTAATCATTTCTGATTCATTCTATTATGTATAATAAACTAAATGTGTTCATTAAAATGGTGAATTCGAAATGCATCATAAAAATGTGAGCCTGAAAATTACTAATTTTCATCATTGCTTCCCAGAGCAATAAGTCTCCTAGTACGGAAGATATTTTTACCGATAGCTCTAATGCTTTTTGATTGAATGATGATGGATCAATTATACCTTGGACTTGGTGACCATTCGAAATTTTGGTATAGAGTTTTGTGACTTCACTAAAATTAAAGATCTCAGAAACTAACAGAATATTGGTTTATCATTTGTGTATTGGCTTTTATTTTCGAAATTATTTTGACCTATAAAAACTTGAAAATATAACTGAGACAGTTGAGAGTAACAAACCAGCCGAGAGATGCGAGTAATTGCGTAAGGTCCCTCTTTTGCGAGTTCACTTCAGCATCATGAATTCGCAGTTGGAATTCATCCGATGTTTTAATTTCACCGATCCATATAGTGAATTCCTGATTCGAGCTTTGAACTCTTACGGTTTGTCGATGTGTGTTACTGTTTATTGCAAATGCTCTTCTTGTGTGCGCTTCGTCTACATTTTATTATTTGTGCTTCGAGTTTTCTTGTAAAATAAAACATCATTATTTGCGAACTGATTCCGTTAGAGTTTTCAATGTACAATGTATGGGCATATTTTGTGTATTTTACATGATAATATATTATTTTAAACGTTATTGTTTGTTCCATAAAAATATATTTGCTCTCATGATCATGTTTTCCAATTGAGGATTCCGATAAATTTAATGTATTCAAATCTTTGAGTTTATATCTTCGTTGCTTTCGACTTAGGCAGATTAGCTATGTATTGTCAATTCTTCTTCTTTTACTATAAATATACATTGTGCCCATTTCTCATTTATACATCATTCTCGTTTATACATTGAGCCCCTTGACAGACGTGTAAACAGTATTTTACTATACATCAAATGTTGGTTCAAATCATTGTTCAAATAACGAACTGCAGACAGATGTTTAATGAAATGATGATAATTGATAAGGATATCTTTTCTTATTGTGAAAAGGAGAATGTAATCAAAATGTATTGAAGAATGACTTTTTTTTATTTTATTCTTTCTATCTTCTTTTAAGAGAATACTTGCTAATTTATGTTCATTTTGGGGGTCTAAATGACATTCTGTAAAAGAAAGAAAAATTTACATTTATATTTATCTGTATTTCAATTACAAAAAAGTAACTTTTTAAGTATTCTTATTGAATATGCTACATAATATCTCCACTTTGCTGTTTCCACGTAAGAATTCCAAGCAATTCCAACCCGATTTAGATTACATCCATTTAGCCAGAATCCATGTTATAGCTCTTAATGAAGTATTTATCATAAACTTCTGGCAATATTTCCCTTTCTTTTTCTTCAACTCACAGAGAAAATAATTCCTGTAAGAAGTTTCCAGCAGATATCATTTTTCACCAGCATCTCCCAGAGAAAGGCCCCAAAACTTATTAATCCTCACACGCACCTTAAGAACTGGAACATTATTACTGGATAGGTGAAAAGGTTGGCGTGTGTCTTATCATAGGCTGTAACGCTCACATACTCGATCAGAACGTTGGCCCATGTGCCCTCACGGGGGCCATCATTTTACCTGTCATTATTTGTGGGCGCAATAACTCATGTGGGAAAAAAGTCTTTTTAGTTTCTGGAAGGTGCTTTGTTTTTATTTGAAGTAAAATTTTAGTGCAATACCTACATACTAATGCAAATTAAGCATAAAATAAATTCTTATTTCAAAACTAAAACAATATAATGAAAATAGTAGCCTCTTATTAGATCGTATTATCAGTTAATAATTCTAATTGTTTTGATGAAACATGTGTTTGTACTCAAGGAAATAAATAAAGCATCAATTATTATGTAAATAATTATTTTTAAACTTATTTACACAAGTCATTAATTGCACACCATAATACTCCTATTGTTTCCCAATATTAATCACTAAGATATTACAAATAGGAACAGATTTTCTGTTAATAAGATGCTTTAAATTATGCACAAAAATTTATTTATATTGTTTAAGTCAATAAATGTACTTCTAGAAATATTACTAAGACTAAATTTATACAATACTCTTCGGTATTATAAGTCGTATTTATTAATATAATTTTGCCGGCGACCTGGCCTATGGGTAGCGCGTCTTCCCCTTGATTTGAACGTCCCGGATTAGAGTCCTGGTCCGGGCCTGGTTGTTCTCTTTTCTTTGTTCTGTATGTGAAAGAGCCCCCTTGTAGAAATGGGTTGTTCAAGTGAATATGTGTGTCATTTTCATATGAGCTAGAAGTCAGATTTCTGCCCTCGGGGGCTCAGGGACCTTTGCCCTCAGATGACACTGCAGGTTCGGCTTAAATAGTTGGTAGTTCGTCAGTGAACTTGTAAAGTGCCATAAGTAATAACAACATTAATATATTTTTAATATTTAATCAATTAATGCAGAACATTGCCAATTTTGTTCTAGTAAACATGGACAAGTTATGAAGCTTTGAATATTTCATTGAAGTCGCCATTTTATTGGCGACTTCAATGAAAGTCTACCTTTCAATGGCACTTCTCGAGGTGACCGATAATTCATGGCATAAATTAGTAAAACTCAAATTTCAGAACTAAGCCAGCTTTAGACAGAGAAAAATATAATATCTTAGAATGTCAAAAATATTTTACTAAAGATGTCTAATTAGACAGAGGGAGGGGATAAAATTTTTTAATTTCGTTGTTTTTCGTTGTTGCAAAAATTTTTAATTTTAGTTGTACATTTATTGAAAAAGGCAACATAATTCATTATAATAATTTGTATAATGAAATTAAAAGCATTCGTTCCGACCAAAAGTGCATTCTATCTCCAATGGTTTTTATATTAACCATCTGACCCATAATATACTGATCATTCTACGTATACTGCTAAAAGAAAAAATTAAATAACTTTATGTGAATGATAATAATTTAATCGCAGGTATCTGATATTTACTACATATATGTTGTTTCTTATGGCATTTGTCATAGACAAGCTAATTGACAAAGTCAGCAATTTTAAGAAGAGATTTTTAACGCCTCTTGTTTCAGTAGCGCCATTTAGGGCCAAGCTTACGCCTTAGCTACTCATGCTCACAATCCTTTTTACGGATCGGACTTCATTCATACATTTCATTCAATCATCCACAGATCCTAATTTAGGCCTGAATCTGAGAATTTGAATCAGTACCCCCAGTCTCGACTTGGAGAACCAGCCACCTTATTCACGGTGAGTCTTCGGCCGCAGGGTTAAACTCAATACCCAAAGGATGCGAGTCCAGCGCTCTCCCAACCAGGCTGTGAAGGTCCACAATAAGTATATGTTTTATATTTATTTAAAATTTTCTGCATATTTAATGAGATCACATATTTGACTTCATTTCATTCCATTGTTGTTGTTGTTTTTCTAATGTGGATAATTTACATTCACATGTATGCTCAAATTCACGCTAAAAATTTATTTTTGAAATTCATTTCGCATCTTTCAAATAGAGAGAATGACACAGCACAGCAACACCTAACCGCACAACTCAGGATCAGGCAACATATTCTTAGATATGGCCTGTGCAATTATTTGTATTATTTAATTTGAAGCTACGCATATGAATCCTTTTTCATCTTTGTAAAAAAAATGTTGAAAAAAATTACTATTTAAACGTGAATCAGACTTTTATTTAAATTTTTATTATCGGTTTCCCTTTCCAGAAGTATTGATTACTCTGATTGGGAATTGTGGAATTTTTGGCAAATCTCTATTCACTAAATAATTTAACTTTCTTTCAGAGGGACAGTTCAAAATGAATTAAAGCAATGAGATTCGTGACTGCCATTATGCCAAGGGCTTACATTGACATAGAAATGAGAAAGTAAAATTCAACGAAAAGAAACCCAATTTCAAAAATCAAGATATGAACCATCCTCTCTTTTTTGCATTCCGCATTAATTGACTGTTGAAATGGGCACGATAACATTCATTCATTAATATTTCAGTGAACCTAGTTTTTTTTTGTTATCTACATTTCTATTTCCTTTTGAATTTCTACTAATCACATTAACGGAATGATTTTCAGACACACTTTCAAAGACAAGAGAGGATGTCATGTGCAATTAGCATTTGCTTAAAAGGATGTAAGTCATTAGCGCGCTGAAATGACTAATTCACATATTTAATTACTTTAATTAAAAGAAGTAAGGAAAGTTTTTGACGGAACCTAAAGAGACCATTTGTAACCTTTGAGCAAAAAGAAATAGTTGATGCTCACAGTGATTGAATACGACATGAACTTTTAGCCTATTGAAATGAAGATAAAAATTAAAGTCGAGTGCAGTTACAGTTAGACATTACTTTTAATAAAAATAATTGAATATTAAAGTTTTTCTTTTGAAATAAGGAAAAAACATCCTTTGGATTTAACATGAGATATACATGTCATTCTGAAGATTAAATTTAACAGTTAATGTTGGAAAAAAGGAAACAGCAATTTTCGATTTATAATTTAAATCAAGTTTGAAGATTATTTACATTTTTGAAAATATTTTCTAACATCTATAATTATTTTTACAGTTTATTATCTCAGAAAAAGGGTTTGTGTCAGGCAAGATATCGTAAAAGTGTTACAATATAAAAGGTGTTCTATAAGAAAAAGAATGATAAATATAAAAAAGCAAATAATTAAGCTTTCAAACAACTCAAAAACTGCCTTAATTATATTAATTAAAAATCACTATTCATATGTTTTGTGAAATAAATAGAACGTACAGCTATTCAAATTTTTTATCGAATTTATGTGTATAGAAAATATTTATCAAGAAAACTATTAACTGATAATGAGTTTATATTTCGCTGTTAGAGTGGATATCATTTCCTCTAGACAAATTCGTACAATAATTAAGAGCCTATTTTTTTTTAAAGGAAAGAAAAACTATGCACAATATGATAAATTTTCTAAGTTCATGTTTTTAATATCTACTAATAATAAAGATTAATGTATGTGTGCTGATGTTTGTGTTGGCGCTTTACAATTCAGACCATTTAATCAATAGCTACATAATTTGAAATATTTAAACCAATCGAAGTGAGTGTGCACCTTAAAACGATATTTTTCTTGAAATTTTGATTATAAATTAAGCGAAATTGTGACATTTATCCGCTATAATTTTCAAAAATTTCATTAAAAATTTTTTTAACCATTTAATAATTGAAAACAAAGATTTTTTTTAATAATACCATTTTAATAATCGTTTAAAATTTTGATAAATTTTGACATTATTTATAAAATATAATATTTTTATCTAATTTTCTATAAATGGTCTTGTTGTTGCCCAGATATTTAAATCTTTTTTCATTGTTAAATCAGATATTTTATTGCATGATTTTCTACCAGTGCTGAAAGCTAAAGAAGAATGATTCCATTTAATATATTTATTTACATCACAAAAGAAGAGAAGGAATCTATGTTTTTATAAAGCGCTATATGTCATGGGACAATCTCCATTAGAAAAATCCGTAGTAAACATATTGTGCATAGTAAACAAGACTTAAGAAGACGACTTTGAGAAAACATTCATCTAGGATATATTAATTTCAATACAAAAAATAAAGATTATGAGAAATGAGTCTTATTTTGTAAGATAATTATCGAAAATTTGGTAGAAAAATGATAAACATGTTCTTATATTGATTTTTAATATCGTCTTTATAAAAAAAAGAAGCTATTTTGGAAGAGATGTAATCGCATAAAATTATCAATTTTTACTCCACCAGTTTCGAAAGACATCGAAAACCAGCTCAGTGGCATATTTTATTTCGCCAAAATAAGTTAACTGAAAATTATATTCAACCATAAATCTTCCAGCTATCTTATATGCTCTATTGTTATTTTTTCAGCCGATGGATAAAATGGCGCTGATCCAAAGAGAAAAGAATGGCCTGCCATGTCGGTCAGAATAAATAGCACGTTCGAGAAAGGAAGGTCTTTTTTTCAGTTAATATTTATGAAATGATAAAAACATTTTCAAAAATTAATGAAAAAAAATAAGAGGGTTAAGGACATTATTTCGTATAATGTCAGTCCTGTGGTTTAAAAAAGATCCTGCGTTCGAATCAGATCTTGGAAATTTTAATTCTAAGAGACAATATGTCAAAAAAAAAACCTAATAGTAACTTTTCTTGTAGGTTTTACATTTTTTTAAGGGGCCGAGATAGTCTGGTTGGTAAGGCGTTGGATTCTCGTCCCTTCGATTGCGAGTGAGTTCGAGCTCCGTCGGCTGCAGACAGTTCGCATGTGTGGTGACTGGTGCACATGCAAATCTGTCGTAGTCACAAAGTCCTCCCTGACGAGAGCAATACCACTTTAAGTACTTTACCATGGGTGAGCGTTCTCTGATTCAGATCTAAATTACGATCTGTGGATGAGTAAATGAAATGCGTAAATGAAGTCCGCCCCGTAAAAAAGGTTGTGATGTGTGTGTAGCTAAATCGCACTCTTGACCCTCGATAGCGTTACTGAAGAACAAGAGACACACCCTTGGCTTTAAATCACTGACCTCTAAAGTCAATGAGCTTGTCTACGACAAGTGCCATTCGAAACAACAACATTTTATTGATCCTAAAAAATTGATAAATTTGAATGAAATGAAACTACAGAATAAAGTAACTGTTTCTATATTAACCCATTAACTGCACCTTTTTTGGAAATTTTTGGTGGAATAAGTAATACACAAGTACCAAAAGTTGTATAACTATATAATTATACTCAAATTACGATTCGTTTTGAAAATATTTGATATTTTTAAAAGATTGTACAGTTATAAAATGATTAATCAAATCATTTGTCTAAAACAATGACTGAGTAAATAATAGATGGTCACTACAACCTCTAAGTTGCATATTTATGTACAGTATTTAATTGTCATATGATAATTGAACTAAAAATATAATACTTTAATTATGACTGTTCTGTTCAACTTATAGACAAATTTCAAATTTTGTTGACTTCTTGAAAAAAAAATGAAACATTGAATACATAATTTCTGCTACACACAATTTGACTGATTTATATATAGAATGAAATTAATGAACTAAACTGACAAATGTACCAAATATATTTTTGACATTCAGTGGCGTATGTAAAATTATTCATAAGACTTTTTGAACATCTTAATCCCTTTGCAACTTATCTGAAAGACAACCCACATTCTCCGAAACTAAAAATCTTTCCTCGTTCTTATTAACACAACATATTTATAAAAATATAAATTTCTTGCCTCTTTCTTTTTTTACAAACATTATTTATACAAGAATAAGTTATTTCCTTACATATTTCGACTTATCTCACAAATTCAGCACAGGTCAGCATGAAATCATTCAATATATACATTATTAGGAGACCTTAAGGTTCATATTTTCTTGAAAGATAAACGAGTTTTTATAAAATATACTGCTTATACTCTATATAGTAGTACTTTTAACATTGCCAATCAAGATATATCCATTAAATAAATATAACTCCGAAAGGATTCCTAAAACGATGCCTTTTCAAAAGAGCCAATGCTAAAATCTGACTTTTGCCATATATATCTAATTCGTAATTTTGGCCATAGTTCAAATTCGATTAAGGAAAGAAAAACAAATACAATAAATAATTGGCGGGGTTCCATGTAGTTCATTGATCCAAGGATGGATCTAAATCAATGAAAGGACTTTCAAACTATTAACAAAATAACTTATAATGGCATATTTATGACTGAATGAAACTCTCCGGCATAGTAAATTTAAATATAATGCTAAAAACGAAACAATAAAACAAATTTAAAATAATTAATCAATGAGTGGATTAAATTACTAAAATTATTCACTCTCTGTCAAAAAACAGGAGAAAATCAATTAATTAGTTAATGGAATAGTGATATAATACCAAACTGGTTGCCTTATCCTGGTTTCAAGAAAATTATTATGGATGAACCATTGAATGTCATATTGTAATATATATATGGAATAATTATTTTCGTAATATTTTTAGACCAACGGACAATGAAATTTACTCAGATATATTAATTTTAAATTCAGTTTTTATTAAAATTGAGTCAACTAAAGAAAATGTCGGATGCATTTTTTGATTTCATGAATTTAAATCTATCATTACTATTCAAAGGCAGTTTTGAAGTTATATAAATAGCGTAGAGTTTGTAACGCTAGTTGAATATACTGATACGCGCAAGTTGGGATAACAGATGTCGTGTCTAATAAGACAACCGAAATGTTAGAAAATATGTGGAGGAAACAGAAATAACACTTTGTCATTCTTTGAACTACAGCATGTGGTCACATTACTGATTTATTGATTTCATTAAAAACCTTTATAACTTATCAAAACTACCATGATCCAAATTGTAACAATTTTTTTGCAATTCTTTTTAATCAAGCAAAGTCATTATGACCACGATGTAAAACTGAATTATTTTATTGACTCATTTAAAACTGTCGTACTTTCAAGAATAATTGCAATAAATAACAAAAGCACTTCCTTACTTTTGTACAGAAGCATTAAAATATTTTCAGTGTTCATAAAAATAATAAAGATTTTTAAATTTCACTACTTACTAATCAAGACATATATATATATTTTTTAATTTCAACTTTTTAAATTTACAAAATAAAGTGGTTGGCTATGTTTTACGTGCCTCTTTGCATTTTGTTTTATTGGATAGCCATGCAAACTTTGTCTCTTTCCTTGGAGAAAGTCAGAGATTGTGATGGTTAGAAGAATTTTCGAGGTAGAATGTCTGCGTCCCAATCCAGACGTTTCAAATTTTATTTCATCAAATATGTGACATATAATAAAGTCTTGTTTTAACTTAAGGCTAAGCGCGATGGTCAAATATGTTTCCTTTAGTGGGAAATGGAAGACTGTTTGCTCAAGTGTCATTTTGCTTATTTAACCATAGTTCAAAATTATGGGTTCTAATTTAAAATTATTCTAGAGTTGCTTCAAAATTTGACTTTAAATAAATAAACTTTCATAAAGTAGATAAACTTTCATTTTTCCTCCTTATATGCATCGATTATTCATAACTTGGACATTCTTTATATCTTTACCATTACTTACCATCATCTATTACAATTTATTGGAGAACATAAAATGATGCTCATATCTGTGAAATAAGTATGTTAAAATAGGCTTAACTGCATTATAAACGGAGATTGAAGAAACGTTGAGTATTATACCAAATTTTCTATGTTATACTAATATATAAGACCAATTAAAAATTAAGCAGAGGAAATAATGTACATTCACTAATAGATATATTGGGATAAGATAGTATGTAGACAACAATTAGTTTACCTAATTGTTGCGCATTCAATTTAATGCAAATGGAAATAAATTATATCATATCATATATAACAATTGACAAGGCTTCATTTTTTTTTATTTATTTATTTTTTTTTTTTTTTGTAGAGTCTCTTCCGTTAAATAATGATGTATTCATTTTCAATAAATAATTTTTATCTATCAAAACAGAATGAAAAAAAAGGACAGAAATTTCTCTAACCGCACATAATATACAATCCTTCTTAAAACTGAAGCAAACAACACACTATAAACTTAGACATCAGCTCAATATTGTGTTTAATTACTGATCCTTCTTTTGATTCTGCTTATCAAAATAGTGAAGAGCGACACCATCTCCAAACACCAACCCCCGTCGGAGCTTCTGGGAACATAACTATCTTCATACCGGCAGTTATTCTCACAAAATATAAGCTCCCCATTTTGTAAGTTATGAAGATACGGCGTTTTTAAGGAAATATGGGTCGTAAAAGAGTATGCCTGTAGCCGTAAAACGCGGTCCGGCTTGCCTTTCAACACAGATCATGCTCTTTACGATCATCCCCGCGATGCAAATCGATTCGTCTCAGGCGATACTTATTTATCGATATTTATTTATATTCACTTATTTATTTGGACTTTTATCACATCCTCGAGTTTAGCCTTGACATTCGGAGATAAAACTTGAGTCTCAAACTGTTTAAAGTATAAATTAATGTTGATCTATAAAATCGATATAGAGGCTCTTTCTCTGAAATGATAGAAGAATTCTGCTTCAAAGTTCACAGGAAGAAATCAATGTCAGTTTAACTTAATTAAGAAGTCTGGAGTTTGTTAAGTCGCTGCTCTGTAAGATTAGGAACTTTATTAAAAGATCTTAAGAGTTAATAAGAAAATATTTATTACATTTTGAACTAATCTCTTATTATGACTTTCGGACAGTTATAGAGTAAGAAATCAATTCAATATTAAAGATTTAGTGTTTGCTGTCAAGATTGTACCAGAATTCGAATAATTTTTCATTCCAAATCGAATTACCTTAGGCTATAATCTGGCAGAAAGATCAGACTAGAAAACATAAAAAGATGCGCAAATTTTCAATTAAGTTTACATTGTACTCTTTCCATAAGATTAAAATATTTTTTTGATGAAATGATAGTTTAATAAATAATAGTTCAGATTTATTAACATTTTGAAACAAATTATGTTTATAAATGTATAATATGCATTGAATATTAAAACTCTTCACCGAAAAGAAAAATCAAATTTAATGACGGGGAAAGAAAAATTTGTATACAAATAAAAAGGAATGTTATAATGTTTAACCTAATTATAGGAAACGTGACATCATATGCACTGTACAGCATGAATAATTTTGCTTTTAAATATACAAAATAATAATTTAAAACATAGGGCTTTTTTTATGAAAATTCTTCACATTCATTCTATGTTTTTTTTAAAATAATAATTGTGTGCTAAATTTTCATTCATTGAAAATTTAGCTACTAAACCTTTACTAAATAACTTCCGTAAACATCGCAGCACAAAAATAAATTTTACATATCGTATATTTATATAATACATTTTACACAATACATGATATCAATTTAATAATTGTTAAACTTTATACGGTTTTTAGTAATTTTTAAGAAAATATTTTTTGCCTAGTTACCTACAATGGATTATTTAAATGACCTGCAATTCAAATCGTTTTCATTGCATTCATCAAATATTTAAACGGTAGTTTTCTACCGTTATGGAAAGTTGAAGAAGAAAGTCTATCTTCATTCTTTATGCAATTTACAAGAAAAATACAAAAGGGAAGTTACAGTATCGTGAGATTTAGCAATTACTTGAACCGGAGAGTTGCGCTTTCAATAGCACTATATTGTTATAGAATTAATCTCCATTAGAGAAGCAGATGTATACGAAGAACGAAAAGTATAGAAAAGGAATAAAAACAATATGGTTTTAGTGTGAGACAATTTGACCGAATCCACCCAAGAAATTTAACTTAAATGAAATATAATCAATATTCCTGGCGAACCAGATGGTAGCCAAAAAGTACTTTCTTATGAAAAACTAGCCAGTCATTAATACGTAAACAATTGACATTGAAAGCAAAACAACAATAAAACACATTCAATGTTTACAATGATGCATAAGAAATGCTGGCATTGTTAACTTCTGAATCACAATTGGCAAAGCAAAATTCGGGTATAGTTTCCTCAAAGAAATTGGAGACTATCTTTAATCTCAAAACGACAAATACATATGCTGAGAAAGTGAAAAAAAATAGATCGAATGCCAAGAAGAAACAACATGACTGAATTATATTGAATTCAACGCAATTTCTCAAAATTAATGTTGTTGTTGTTTCTTATGGCACTTGTCATAGGCAAACCCGCTGACTAAGTTTTAGGCCTAGAGAGTGCCTCTTGTTTCAGTAGCGTTATCTAGGGCCAAGAGAGCGTCTTAGCTACTCATGCATCACATTCGCTTGCACAATCCCTTGTTACACACCTCCCAGATAGAGCACAGAACAACCATACCCAAACTGGGACTCGAACACGAGGAAGTTGCGCTAGTCTTATACCAGGGCGCCGGTTGTGCTTGTTATAAAGGAGAGAAACTCTGCCAAATCTGGTAATATTTTTTCAGATTCTTCTCATGATATAAAAATGTATTTATACGCAATTTTTATGTCACATCAGTCAATTCATCAGATGCAGTGAGGAGAGGAATAAGCACTCTGCATATCTGAACTTAATTTTTGTACACGATAAATAAGAAAATTGTAGAATATATCTGCATGTAACACCTTGGCAATGTAAATTATGCCTTATTTAATTACAGAAATGTTTTGTAGAATGTGGAATATATGGATACCGGATAGTTCAGAGTCGGTTATATTTCATTTACAGTCAACTCTAGTTCTATATACAACGTAATGTCTATTATGCATTAATAAAACATTATTGGAAAACGAAGCTGTAAAATGTTGCTTGTTTTTTTTTTTTTTTTTTTTTTTTTTTCTTCTTTTCTTTTGCTAAACTTTGAAAAGATATTACTATATATATTTTGAGAAGATATTTTTATTCAAAAATATTTTGTTAAGGATATTTTTATTCAAAAATATTTTGTTGAGGATATTTTTATTCAAAAATATTTTGTTGAGGATATTTTTATATTGTTGTACACAAGATATTATCTCCAATTTATAATGTATTGTCCATTTTTGAAAAAGATTCTGGTTATCACTTTATTGAGACTGACCATTATGATGACATATTTCCGACGTTTTAAAGCATTTACACGTGAATTTTAGACTTCAGATTAATATAATTTAAAGAACAAAAGATAGTCTATAAATTTCATCATTTGGACCGGTTATGACACATTATGTTACGCCATTTCAAGAATTTTTTCCATTCTAACTTTGATATCATTCACGTTTTGCTCATCAATTAAGAAAAAGGGTATAGATTATGTTGCAATGTGGTTTTTATCAGTTTCAGATATTATCTATCAAGTTTTCGAGAAATGAATTCTTTTTGATGTTTTTCAATCCCATAGAAATGTAAAAGATTATTTGGAAGAATAAATACACTCATCTTCCCGACAGGAGACTTTTTATTAACGCAGAAAGACATCCAGTTTATTGGATCATTTTTGGATGCTCGGATTCTTGGCTGAGGTGGATCCCAGTGACTTTGAGGTTTAGCTTTTCAAATATCTGTATCATTCGTAGCAACAAACAAATATATATATAACAAATATATCAATTCTCTCCAGAAACCAATTGCAAGATTTAAAATGTCTTTTTTTTCCTATAAAGTACATATTTTGACATATTAATGCAAAATACCTCAGTGTATGTAAAAAAATTCTTTCATATTATCTCAGCAAGTAAAAAAAAATCGTAAATGGACAGAAAATAATCGTTCACTCATTAAAAAAAAGGTGACAAAATGGTACTCCAAGGCTCAAGGCCAAGATCAAGGCGACAGTTCAATGCTAATGCTCCATCACTGGATTAGTAGGTTGATGTGTAAATGCTTTGATTTGGCAGTTTTTTATTCTTTCCAGACATAACAAGAAAATTTCATATATAAATCGTTTAAATACCTCTAATCAGATCAATTTATATTTGACCTATAAATCTGTCAATTTTTTTTTAATGTTGTGAATATATGAATAAGAAATCATTCAAATGAAGTGATTCCTTTAAATCTTATTTAACGGAATTTTTTGCATAAAGAACTATATTAATATTTTATGGAAAAAAGTTTTAGAAAAAAAATGTGCAATTAAAACACGATAAAAAATGAAAAAATAAAACTTTATGTTTTCTGTGTGAGAAGTATTTTAGATTCTTAAGAAGTAAACGAAATCAGGAATAACCAGATAACAATCATTACACTGATTTCACATAATTGTCTATATAACGATTTAGTTTCCCAATAATTTGTTATAATTTCTGCCTATAATATTATAGACATGAAAATCTTTTCATGCCTATAATATCAGCTGAAAATAATCGATAGTGATATGATGTTATAGACAAGAGAATTTCTAAATTATTACAGAATACTGTTAATTTCAGGATCCTCAGATTAGCACTTTTCGATGTTTGCACTTCGCTAAAGGGTGATATGCAGAAAGATGAGACGTTATTACACCTTCTAATTTCGCGATTAATTCCATTTTGTCGTATTGCTAAATCCAAATGTCTATTCTCTTCAATTTTTATCCCGTCCCTTTTTTCTCAAAAGAAACACCTCCTGGCGCATGCGCAAAAGTGCAGAGGATTTCAGAATCCGAGAATGAACAATATATTTATATCCAATCTGAATATCATACATGACAGTGTAATTGTGAAAGAAAACAAATTGGGAAAGAAACAATAATTAGAATTCTTCCTTCGACTTACATGCACATGATTACATAAAAAGTTAGTATATTCGATCTTTCAGACTAGCTTTAAATCTATAATATATATATCAACTAATAGATATTGTATACAATTAAATCTCATATATTCAGAAATATTCATTTTGATGCACTGTTTCGTATACATTTATGGTTCCCAAATTCTTAAGCTTCTAAAATCACAATTAATTTTTAGTCAGTCTTTCTAGAAACTGCTAGAGAAAATAGCATTCCTTTTCAGACATAAAAAAAAACATTTCATTGGGTTCCTAAATAATGACTGTTAACGCTATAGTCCCCGTGGGATAAGTGGCCTGTCTACCTGATTGAGTGTATGAGCTGTTCAAACTCATGATAAAACACACGCTAGCCCTTTCATTGGAATTAAAGTTCACTTTCATATGGTACGTGAGGTGATTATATGTTGCAAGACTTTCAAGCGAAAATGATAGTGAAAAATGATACTTGCCCCTTCTGAGAAGTTTGTTGGAGAATTTTTTTTTTTTATTGTGGATTGAAGAATAAAAAGATTGGTGACAGAAGATTATGGATGATGCTTGACTAAGCATTGCTCAATGATTTGGAGTTTTGTTTTAGACATTTGAGTGAAATAATATATCAGCAAGATATGAAAAGTCACTATCGTTCTTTAGATATTGAGTATCAAGCACAAACTTGATGGCGAACTTTAGTCATTAAAAACTGATTAATTTAATGAAATCTTCTACTTTTAATGCAAAAAAGAGTATGTTCTTATTTAAATAGTAATACTTATAATACATTAAACAATATAAATAAAAATTATTTTGGTTATCTATCTATCTATCTATCTATATATATATATATATATATATATATATATGCTTATGCATACATACGTACATCTCCTATACATCTGGGCCGAATTTTAAAAAGGATTGCACTTATTATATAATATATTAGAAAGAATACTGTCAATTTTTCAAAACTAAAAATTTAATTAAATAATCAGTTAAATAAAATTAACAAAAATGTATTATTCTATTAGTATTATTTTCCAATTTATCTTTTATATTAATAGTTCTAAAAAAATTGCTTTTATAGGTTCTTAAAGTAGCGGTTTAACCATGCTTAAGACTAAGCTTAAATCATTCGCTCAAAGAAAACACAACCTTTCTTATACCTCAGCATTTTTGAACAAAATTTTCAGTACTAAAATAACAAATATTAATAAATGACCGAGAAACCACAATTCGAAGTTTTATTTTTTTCGATTCGTCTAGTTTAATTAATATTCTAATTTTAATTAAAAGCAAACAATAAAAGACAAAATGATTTTATAAAATAATATTTAATGCAAAATTAATTCTTACAACAAAAATAATGTACATGAAAGGATTTTAATCCCAAGCAACGCCGGATATAAAAAAAGTCAAAATTATTATAGTTTTATCTTTTTCATTTTTATTTAAGAAAATTTTCTATCAACCCACTTCTATTTGCCTTGGTATAGTTTAGTTTATATGAAACCCAACATTAGGTTTAATAAAAGATTAAAATTAATGGATGCAGTGTTGTTGCTGGCTTTATGAATATTTCAAATAAATAAATACAAATTATAATTCCACTTTTTGAAATTTATAATTATAAAGCAAAGCTAATGGACCATTATCCATTGGAACTACAAATCTGCAGAACTCTTTGAAATTACTGTAAAAGCTTATTTTTTGTTTTCGAATAGTTTTATTATTTTTTCCATTCAACAATTCTATGAACAATGATAACGAAAAATTAATAAATAAAATCAAAGAAAGAAGATAGAAATAGGATATGTAAGTAGAAAATACTCAACTTGGAGTTGTTCAGAAAACAGCCACAGATGGATTAAAAATTTGCACCCCACGCAACAAGTAGAGCAAGATTTCTCTCATTGGCTAGGCTTTTCTAAATGCATACCGAGCTTTGAGTACATACAATTCCATTGTGCTTCTTTTTTGTCTCCCTACCATACATTTTTTTTTCGTTTGGCTTTTGTTTCTTTTCTGTATTTGCTTCATCAGCTTGAAAGCTCGTTCATTTCTTTAGCTTGGAAGCTTGTTATCTATCATCAACTTATCCGATTTCAGCTTCCATTTTATGCTATTTCGACAAAAGCTAAATTTGCCTGTTATATCAAGTTAATACTAACACCAAACATATTTTAGTTGAATGCAGTTACTTTAATTATTGCTAGTATTCTTATTTATACACGTTCATTTTCAAAAAAATAGTGGTTGAAAAACACCATCCAAATGTTTTCAATTCTTTGTAATCTGTTTATTTTTATAATTTCATTTAGTTCATTTTACTCTTTTTTTCAATGTATTTGCATCATTGCATTTTTCTGCTCTTCGAACATTGTTTTTCTGCTTGTTTTTCAAACTTTTAGCAATCATTTTTCTCTTCATTTTTATATTCCCGAAAAAATCCACCACTTGCTCTTTGATTTTACCATTTAGTTATCATTGCACCTCAAAGCCAAATAAACATAGGAAAATAAACTAAAGATAGAAGCTTATCTATTATAATATACAATTGGATTTTTTTACTCTATTTATTTATTGTTAGAAACTACTCACTGAAAAAAGCATTTTCTGAAGTACAATTAAAAATGTTAACATATTGAAATTTAAGGCTGTATTTTGAGAATTGCATTTTAATTGCAATTCCTTGCGAAATATTCTAGCAGCTCTCTTCGTTTTTGAATGAATGACTGATAAAAGCTTAATTTTTAATGAAACAATTTTGATAAATTATTATTTTATATCTAATTTTTTACACAAGCCTTAATAAACACAATAAATAAATTTAGCTGATTCATGATTATCTAACAGTTTTTGATCTACGCACAAAAGATCGCAGCGCGGATATAAGATATATGTCCCTTTGACTTGAGCAGACTTATTTGGTTGAACATGGTGAAAGTGGGGAATTAAGTTTCCATCACTCTAAAGATAGAATGTACTTTAGGCGGAAAGAATTGGTGGTGGAAGGCGATGGTGTAGAATTAAGTTATCATCACTCTAAAGGAATGTACTTTAGGCGGAAAGCATTGAGACATGACAAATGATGATTAACCCTTACTTCCCGATGCCATTTGTTGTAACGATTATTCATTTCCCTGAATGTCAATACGGGATAGGATCAGATCTTATATTATTTTAATTATATCGATGTCAGTTGGCCAGGTTAACCTTGTACTTTAACAGTGAGATTCAATAGAAAATATAATACTAATTGAAATTCAAATGCTTTTGAGACAAAGTTAGATAAATATTTCTTAAATGAAAAGTAAAAAGAATAAAATTAAGCTGTGCAATTTTAGCTTGAATGATTTAAAATCACTGAAGGATAAACAGAACAGAACAATTACAGACTTCCAATCGGTTGTTGAATGATATAATCAAAGAGCATTTTCAAATTTTTGTTTATAAGATTATCCTGTTTTCATATTTACTAAAATTTGTCGAATAATAGCATAAAATAACCTTATTTTATTAACTTTCAGCTAAATTCTAGAACTTTTCATTTATTTATGACAAATTACTAAAATTGTGTACTGTTATGTTACTAAAGTAAAAACTAATTTATGACTAATTCTTTTTCCAAGAATTTAGGAGCATAAAAACTTTGTACTTTGTATTCATCAATTTATACTTTGTGAATCTAAAACGAATCGTTTAGAAAAGATAGTATCAATAATTATTAGATTAAAATAAGCGAAAGTTATCAGATTGAAACAACGATAAAAAAAATGTTGTTAATTGTATGTTATATTATTTTTATTTAAAAACTTTAAAGAATTTAAAAAGCTCTAGTAATTTCATCTAGAAGATTATATAGAATCATACCATTTTGATAATTTATAATGTCAAAGTAGTTTGATATAAAGAATCTTGAACCAATTATTCATGTCGTTTTGCGATAGATATTTGTACAAGAACTACAGCAATAATTCTTATTAAAAGTATGCAATTTAGGTTCCCTTTACTTAAGTTCTTATAAGAAATTAAGTTATTTTTCTTTCTGAATCAAAGAGAAAATAAAAAAGAGAGGATAAATATTAAGAAGATAAAAATAAATTTTTAAAAATGTGTATAGTTTCCTAACCAGAAAATTTGAAGAGTTTGCTTTACAAATAATTGGATATTATCTGCCATTTCTTCTATCTGTTATAAAAAATAAACAATATACGATTTCCAATTAATATATCGTTCCTGCTGCTATAGATTCATTTTTCTTTTTTATATCAGTGTTTTTAAAATATTACATTTTCCTTACGGCTGTCTAGACTTTTAAACTTTCAGAGATCACAGTTACTTAGGAAACATCAACTAGCAGAAAAATATGCATAATTTGTCTTTGTGTTCCAATTATGAGTAGAAAATAATTCGAGAAAATTCATTTATGGCTTTTCTGTTACTTTATTTGTAAATTTTCTGAGGAAATAAAATATTCCACATTGTTAAATGATTGCATTATATATGTTTCTTCGATACATAAGAGGTAAGAGGTTTTGCCAATGTATACCCACACTAATGAGCATTTTACTCTAGGAAAAGGAATAAAACTTTTAATGCAGATATAAGACCGGCATAAAAAAATTACCTAGCTCTCAAAGTTACAGTTACAGAGCTAAAGTTTTAATGGTATACTTATTGTTTTCAAAGGAAATGTGATTTTCAAGAAGAAAGAAAATCTGGGAATGGAATTGGAATGATATTTTTAAGGAAAAATTGCGGCTCTAGAAACAGTAAAAAAAAAATAGCTAAAACAACTAAGGCTTTTCTGAATACACGAATTGTTTTTGCATTGAAAACACCATCTAACTGAAATGAAACCTGACAGAAATTCGCTTCAAAATATCAATGGGTTGACATATACCCGATGTCGTATGGTGTTGATTAATTATATACCAAAAAAGGAGGCATGTGACACATCAAAGCACATTTAATAACCACGAGCACAAAAGCAATGCAACATTGTACGATCACATAAGAAAGAATGAATGGAAGAGACATAGAAAAAAACAGTCAGCAATTACATCATTTACTACTGCTCTTCTGATTGGAGAAGAAGGAAAGATGCATTTAGCAATCCTTTCGCAACAGCAGCCTAAATTTTTTTTTACTCTGAACCTAGCCTATGATATCTCTTGCAATACCAGATGATACAAAAGCGTGGAGATTTCCTGTTTTGATATAGAACATTGTTATGATTGATGTCATTACCCAAAGCGAAGGTAATAAATTGAAAATCAAGAACTACATCTCACTTTCTACCCTATTAGCACAAAATGTCAAACAACATAGTTATGATATCTTCCCGACATTGGCCAACATTCAGAATAATGAACAGCATTGTGGGAATATTGTACAATATCTTGTGCTAATAGAGTAGTTCTTCGATATGAATAATATGCTCAAACAGTTAAAGAATGGGCCTACAATAAATATAACTGTTGATGACTTGCTTTTGTTTTAATAATTTTTATATTTTGTATTAAATATAATTTATAGGCTTAATTTTAAAAATTACCAGTTAAACTATATTCTGAATACCTACCGTCTCTGAATAATCTAAGGCTTGGAATAATAATCATCTATAAGTCTTTGAACTCTTGTATTTTTTTAAAATATGAAATCATACGTGATACTCAAATTTGTGTGTGCAAACTTAATACTTAAAAAATTCATTTATATTTTAATAAAATTAAAAGTGTAAAGAGTGACGGTGCCATTTTAGTATTAAATTATGCAGAAATGCAATACGGCTAATGAGTTAAAACACATACATACTTACTTACAATGCATGAATCACAACTGATGTCATGGTCAACATATTAGATATTTTTTAAAGGCAATCAGTATTAATATCACTTACAAATTCTTTTTTTTTTTACTTTCTTAATAAATGTCTTGGATTAACTCCTGAATAGTAGCAATCTAGAGACTCATCCATCTTATAAACTTGTTATTGATTCCATGGATAGTCCACAACGACATGACGAGTCATCTTTTTCTTTTTGAAACTCCGCCATTTTTTTCATCTCTTGAAAAAATAAGCGCTGTGTGCAGCTGATAAGTGGGAAGATTTATGGCTGAAACATAACTTTGTGTTAACTTATTCTGCCACATCGAAATACTCCGTCGCCTGGCACTTTTATGTTGTTACCAGACTCATCGACCGTCAAAAGAACATAAAAATGATGGGACAAAGTTGGTAATTTTATGTTTCTCTAAGTATATTTTATAGAATTGCTTTTTTATCTCTAAAGATGAGTAAGAAAACTAAGGAAACGCAAACGCAGCAGTTTTCCATTAAATTTCCGATAATAATCTAGAAAAAAAATCTGATGTATCGTTTTTATCTTAATTGCATACTATTAAATTTGGTTTTTGAGTAAAAGAATTAGATTTCATTTTTTAAATCACTATAATTATGTCTTTTTACTTTTAAGTAGTTGGAGTTCTTTTTATAAAAAGGATAAGAAAGTTACAATTCAAAATAATCTCGCAGAATATCATCTAATGAATTTTTACTCGAAATGATTCACTAGTAGTAACCAGATAACTGCAACTGATGTCAAATTGTTACTAACTTAAAACATTTATGTTCTTTCAGTGTAGTCATCAGCATTCTAAAAACAATGGGATTATTTATGTTCTTCCAGAGTATTCACTAGCATTCTAAAAACAATGGGATTATTTATGTTCTTCCAGTGTAGTCACTAGCATTCTAAAAACAATGGGATTATTTCTGTTCTTCCAGTGTAGTCACTAGCATTCTAAAAACAATGGGATTATTTATGTTCTTCCAGTGTAGTCACTAGCATTCTAAAAACAATGGGATTATTTATGTTCTTCCAGTGTAGTCACTAGCATTCTAAAAATAATGGGACTATTTATGTTCTTTCAATGTAGTCACTAGCATTCTAAAAACAATGGGATTATTTATGTTATTTCAGTGTACTCACTAGCATTCTAAAAACAATGGGATTATTTATGTTCTTCCAGTGTAGTCACTAATATTATAAACCAGTGGGACTGATGTCCTCAAAAATTTCTATCATACATTCTAATAAATTTGCCATGCCAGAGAATAGTTTGTAAGCACTGGCATACAACAGTTATGAAATATTAGCTTTTGGCATTAATTTAGAATTTTTTCCTGGGATTATCGTGTCTCCCTTGGCGAGTTTTTCTTGATTAATCACCGATATGCAGTTAATAGTATCAGAAAATAAAATTTCAGTTTTAGACACATTTTTTTTCAACCGATAGGAACAAAAATTTGACACAAAACTGCATTTGTAGTCACGGAATCACATACTTAATTTCATAAATTTGTTATTGATCGCATATACATGATTTTGAAAGTACAAGCTGACAATCTGTTGTTAGTTTTGGCTTAAAATTTGACACGAGGCTGCACTATAGATGTTATATCTGTATACCGAATCATATCTATTTAGCTCTCTTCGTTTTGTATTTATCATGATACTTTATATTCGAACAGCCGGAAAGGCAGATTTCCTGTCTACTCAAAATTTGACAGAAATCTGCAGATTTAGTGTTAAGACCGTATACCAAATTTCAAACGTCTAGATCAAAGTGTTTTTGAATTATCTTTGTCACAGACAGACATTTTCCAAAAGTGTGTTTTTTGAACTCCATATGCGATAAAGTAAAAAGGTTTCCAATTAAGTATCATTTAATTCACGTGCATTCACGTGTAAGCACATGTTTTATTAATTTTAACAGAAAGAATAATGTCCATTTTCAAAGCTCAAAAGCCATTTAAAATTTAATTAACTAGAAGTTAATTAAAATGTTGCTTCTTTTCTACCACAGTAGGAGAAATTATTCAAGATGAAACACTGTTCTGCTATCTTAAGATTTAATGTTTTACCATTTTAATGCTGTCAATATCGTTTCTGTCCAATGCTTTTAAGTTGATATTAATTTTTTAAAAAACTTTAAAAACATTAAAATTAAAGCTAAATTTGAATTTATGTTTTAATTTTATTCGTGGAATGCTTTTATTCATTTCTAGATAGTGATTTAACAACGTTGAAAAGTAAATATAAGTTTATTTCTTGAACGGGAGCAGGAAATGCTAAGCTGTTGAGAGCAAATTAAACATAAGTGTGATGGCAACAGTAGCTCTGGTTTTAGGTTATGATATGTTAAACCAACGATTTTCTTTTTTTTTCACACTAATTTCGGAAAATATTATTCTGAAATAAGCTCGCACCGTTTCAACAATATCAATTGCAATTTTATTTAATTTTTCTTACAGTTTTTGTTAATTTAAAAAAAAAATAAGAGAAGTTGATTTTTAAATAAAGAAATTTGTAAGTACTCTTTACTGGCAACATTGAGATTTTGAATTAAATGTCTTTTAAATTTCTCTAAAAGGTTTTTTTAAAATTTCTTTTTATTTATTTCAATACATATGCCTTAAAAAGTTTGTATGATATATTTAATTAATACAAAAAGTATTTATCACATTAAAAATATTAAACATTAAAGGATTTTAATCCCAAGCAATTCCGGGTAAATCAACAAGTAGCTAATAAAATTCCAATATTATATGAGGTTTGACTGACGCATTTGTTTTTGGATAGACTGCCTTACAAGACCAAAATTCCAAAAGGACCTTTAAGTTTGTCATATTCTAGTAAAAGTATAATCGATGTTTGAAAAGTTATTATCAGTCCCTGCCTTCTTCCTTTTCAGGTTCTAGAAATATCTTTATCCTCTCTTAAATATTAGCAGTCGAAAAGCTCTTCCTTTTTTAGAACAGGCCATTCTTTCCGTTGACAGTCTGTAAGAACATGATAGACCATCTTTTTCACTTTGGAACTCCGCCATTTTGTATGTTGGTGGAAGAAATAAGAGCTGTATGCAGCTGATAAGTGGAAAGATTTATGACTTAGACATTATTTTGTGCTAACTTATTCTGTCATTCAAAAATATGCTATTACGTGGAATTTTTATGTCGTCTTGAAACTCACCGACCGTTAAAAGAGAATAAAATTGATGGAGAAAAGTTGGTAATTGTAGGTTCCCTTGAGTGTCTTTTTGCAGAATTGTTTTTTATTTATAAAGCCGAAGATCTGAGTCAACGAAGAAGACGCCAACGCAGCTTTTTGTATTAAATTTTCCGATACTATTCTCTCAAAAACTGATCTATAGCTCTTATCTTAATTGCATAGTATCGAATTCGAAGTAGCATTGAAAAATACGTTTGAAATTGAATTCTTTCTTTTGAGTCTTCAAATTTATTTGCCTCTCAATCCTTTGAAAGCTTCTTTATTAGAAATAAAGAAAAAATGGTGCTTGCATAAACAAGATAGAATGTCTATAAACTAGACGCACTCAATATTACGAATTAGCTAGCGCATTCGTGGGTTGTTCTGCCTCAAAAACTATTCTTGGTAATTCCATTTTTTTCTTCCTTGTATGCATAATATACAAGAAAGTATAATAATCATCATAAAATTCAAACTCGAAGTTTTGACGAATCTTCATCTTTTGAGTTGAGTCTTCATATTTTGAGTCGTTGAGTTCCAAAAAATTATTTTTGGAAAATTTTCGCCTGTCTGACGGTGACAAAGATAAATTAAAAACATTTTGAACCAGCCTGCTGAAATTTGGTATACAACCTTTGCTGAAAATATGCAAATTTCGTGTTTACGAAATTTGTAGATTTCTGTCAGATTATGATACTTTATCTGAGTCCATCTTCCTGTTGTTTGAATATATGTGAAGATGGTAACAATAAAACGAAAATAGCTAAATAGATATAATTCAGTATACAGTTGTAACATCTATAGTGCAGCTACCTGTCAAATTTTAAGCAAAAACCAACAATGGGTTAATTGTCTATCTGTCTGTACTTCAGAAACATGTAAAAACTGTAATTCAAAAACGAAATAACTTCAATGTATGGAATTAGGCATGTGATTCTGTGACTACAAATGCAGTTTTTTTCTCAAATTTTTGTTTCTATCGGTTGAGAAAAATGGGTCTAAAACAGAAATTCTATCTTCAGATACTATTAACCGCATATCGGGGATTAATCCAGGGAAAACTTGCCAATGATGACACCACAGATTCAGTAAAAATGCCAACTATTCACAACAATTGTACACCAGTGCATGTAATGCATTCTCAAGCATGTCAAATTTATTATGTTATGCGAGAAAGTTTGGGGGAGACTTCTCCCGCTGTTTAAATTTACGAGATTATAGTTTATTTAAAAAATAAAATTTTAAACTTTAGTTTTAAGTTTTAAATTTCTGAATCTTAGTATATTTAGTATAGTTTAGTCGTATATTTAATCGTATTTCTGAATCTTAATCGTATATTTAGTATAGTTTAGTCGTATATTTAATCGTATTTCTGAATCTTAATCGTATATTTAGTATAGTTTAGTCGTATATTTAATCGTATTTCTGAATCTTAATCGTATATTTAATCGTATTTCTGAATCTTAATCGTATATTTAGTATAGTTTATTCGTATATTTAATTGCATTTCTGAATCTTAATCGTGTATTTAGACGATTGTCAAATCAGTAATTTGTTATATAAAAAAATGTAAATAGAAACGATTGCATCGTATTTAAAACAATTGAGTACTCAGTTGCCAAGATTAACCCTCTCCAAAGTTTAGTTTAATAATACAAATTCAATTTTACAGACGAAAACCTATTGTGAGAAACTCGAAATTCAGCTTTGAATAAATTAATTTTTTTTTATCATTTTAATTTTCTGTTTTCCAATCTATCTTTTTAAATAAGAAATGTCAACCGACGTTCGTAACTCTCTTAAAGAACACAGCCAAAGTTTCTTTTACATTACGAATAATGAATATGAGTAGACTCGGAAGTGTTTATGAACGCGCGTGCCTTTCTTTCTTTACTACTATTTAACATTTTTTTTATTCTGTATGGAGCAATATTTTAATAATTTATTTCTATCCAATTTTAAGAATCCGCTTTAATTATGTGTGTTCCAGAGCGGATATGGAATCGCATTATTTTATGTCGGAATGTAGCAAAGGTTAATAAGCTGCGGTATGCTAATATATCTTTAATTTTTATCTCGTACTTTTCATTATCACTTCGCTAAAACTTGGACTTCAGCTTTTTTGGAATGGTACTTTAACATACTTGAGATGGATTAATTTTCTTTTGTATAAATTTATTCATTTAATTATTTAATAAATGATCCAAATTTTATTTTTTTAAATTATATTTAACAGAATTTTATATTTTATGAAGTTCTGATTTTATTATTCCAAATCTTTGTTACGGGAGAACTCCTTCATTTAGTGGATCATTATTTGTGTCAAACCGACTTTAGTCATTATTAATTTCAATAGATTTCAAGAACCCTACGTACACAGATTATTCCTCAGTAAGGAAACGAGCAAATATTTAGATCTGTATCAAATTTTTGAATCAATCAGTCAGCATCAAAATTTCATATTTGATTCTCTTTACTCTACGACTAGGTTAAAACCCAACACACTTCCTTTAATGAAAGTGTGCATTAAATTCGAATGCAAAACTCCACTCTGGTTATATTATTAAAACTTTAGCTCTTTATTACGACAGCAAATGAAGCTGAATAAAGTCTGTGTTACAGATCGCTATAGAAACTGAAATGAATTATTCACTGATAATTTAATTTTCATTTCTGTCTCTTCTAAGCACTGTTAAATGAATTTGCTCGTAACGTTACTCATGGATAATGAATTGAGAAGGTTTGTCGAAGCATATAATGGACGCAGAGTTAGCGATTTATTTATTCATCCAATATATATAAGTAATAAATATTTCCAATTTACTGACATATTTAATATGATAAATATTTTATGAAGTAAAAATGCATTAAGTAATAATTTCCTTTTTTGTTTCATGAAATTTTCGTCAAATTATGAGGTAGTGGAATTGGAAATAAAGATTTGATTCGTTGCATTTTATTTCCTTCTTATGTGTACACAACTAGGAACCATTAGTACTCCGTATTAGTTGAATGGATATAGACGAAGCGATTTATTGAAAAGTTTTCAAAAGGTGGTGAGAAATTGTATAGAAAGGGGCGCATCACAATGAATGCATTGATAATATTCATATTATGTACATGTTATTAATATATGTTCTTACATTATTACTTTAAAGAAGAGTTACGATGAATCATCTAAACAAAGGTCCCTTCATAGGGTTTGTCGAAAGAATAATTTATTCCCTAAAACTTCCGTTATATTATGAGTTTGGATGGCAGATGTCGTTTAAAGAATTAATCAATTCAGGGATTATGACATAAATAGAAAGTCTAACTTGTTTGAGCAAAATATTTTAATTGAAAACATTAGTGAAATGTTAGTGTAAATGTGAGCTAGTGTAGGGATACAGATATCATTCTGATTCTACAACTGAGAAAATATAAGTATTTTGTTATCCTGATGCATTTACACAATACTTCTTGCTTTAATTGTATTCAATTCCTTTTCATTTCGTTATGCAGCCAGAATAATTTTTTATTTGAAAAGATTGAAATCTGATATACACTTTCATTTCATATCCGATTGACGTAAATTGCCGAATTATGCATTACTTTTGTATTCATGTCTGATTTGAATTCATATCCGATTTCTTATTATTAATAATAAGAAATACTGTATTTGGGACAAATTTTTTAATAAAATTTGAGATTCCATCTAGGAGTACCACAGATATGAGGATGAGAAACATCCGGTATGATGATTGGTTCTCTCCACTCTGGTGGTTACAGTGACATTTTTATATTATTTAAACCTGCAAATGACGAGATGTGCCTTCTACGAAAGGAGTTGTATCATGACCAGTGATAGTATTTAAGACTCAATCTTATTTCATGCCTATATTGTCATCGTGTCTGGTCATTCAGGCAACAGATCCATGCGCTTTCGAGGCGATTGGGAGTAGATGGTTATGGTTAATAAAGTTTCAAGGGATGCATTTAAAATTTATAATTTCCATTTAGTACCAATAATAACTTATCATTAATAGATAAGAAAGGCTTCAAGAGGCTTTGAAACCAATTATTAAGGAGATATATAATCTTATTAGAATCAGTTTTATGCTGAATAGTATACTTACATTAAAATGTCAGGAGATACTGGAAAAAGTTGATGATAATTGCAACAAAGAGAGTAGTTTAGTTTATATCCATATTATTCAAACTTCACTACCTCATGTATACTAATAGTACTCCACACAGATATGCACTAAAGACTGGTAAAGTGAAGGCACTATCACAATTTCGTTTATCGTTAGATGATAGTTATGTGTATCTCTGTTTTTTCTTTTTCTTTTCTTTTTTTTTCTTTTTCATTTCTTGTAATCTTTACGATTTTTAGCGTAAGATTTCATTGACCAGCACAGAGATTATTTTTTACTATGTAATACTACCTTAAAAGCACACGTTTCTCAGTTATCAGTATATTCTATTTTTGTTAATCAACAAAGTAATGAAAAAATTTTAACATTTCTAATCGGGCAAAAATGACTACGACCTCACCATTTTGCAGCAAATTTTTTTAATGTTTTCTTTTTGGTATATTTGAGTGATTTTTCCTCATCAACAAGAATCGCAAACTATTACATATCATACTGTAAGGGCCATAGATTAACAGATAATATTTCAAAACTCTCACCTTTGGAAGATATGTTAATTCACAAATAAAGACAAATTATAACAAGAACATTTAAAGCAACAGTTGCCAGACGCTCAGGATGTAAAATAAATCAGTTATTAGTAAGGAAATTGCAGTTTATTTATTGAAAAATCCTAACATCGACACTCGTGACATAAGAAATCCCTATGAAAAAGTACATTGCAGTCCCGGAATGTTATAAATTTGACCTTTGATTTAAAAGCGGGATAGAATATTACAAAAGTTAATATATAATAGCATAGAGTAAGTAAATATTAATTGGATACAGAAAAAAGTCAATTACTAGGTATTTTATTAATTATTTATTACTTATAAATTAAGCATGCAAACACTTTACTAAAACAACTGCAACTGGATTATTCACAATCAAAATATAACAAATGATTAAATAAACCAACAAAAAATCATATAATTCCATATTAAAATCCATTATTATTTTATTATTAACAGATATTCCTTTTTAAGTTTATCATGTACACTTAAGTATATAGCAAATAACTTCAATAATCGTTTGACTATATTTAATCATAGAATAAAGTATTTTAGTGCAGACTCTTGGATACGTGTTCATTTGACCAACCTTAGGGACGTTACGAATTCACAGGCGGAAGGGATATTCATTAATTTTTAATATCTGAAGCAGTAAATGGCTCATATGTTTCTGTCAAATGCACTCATCACTCCTGCTAATTAAAGGGTGGGGAGAACAAAATGGTAAAATATTAATTCCACCAACCTAGCTGCAAATTACCCATTCCAACACCCATGGTGACTAAGGAATGCTAACTCAGCTCAATATCTCTCGTCTGCTCCAAAAGGCATCTGAAATGGAGCCACTAATATGATTATCCGAAGTTCAAAAGGGAACGAAAGCAATGATTAAAAAGGAAAGGTGCTCTGTCAGCTTAGTATGCGTGAGACAGGCAATAGATGTTGAGGCGTTAGTCTCAAAATTCAATTAATGCAGACGCGGTGTTGAGAGAATGGTTGCTTGTGATCGGAAATTGCATTTCTTTTGGGGAAGTTTTCTTTTTCCTTATTCGAGAGGTAAATTATTGAGAATAAGCAATCTAGTGGTCTTTTCATCTTTAGATGTAAGATGAATGCTCTATCAGAATTCGTTTTAAAAAGTTATTTCCAAAAAATGTTCAAAGCTGCGGATTAATAAGATTTTTGGCACTCCAAGAGATGGGAAAATATATTAAATTGAAAGAGTAAATTTATATGGGAAGAAAGGGGGAATAATTGCATAGAGGTTGTTTTTTTAATATAATGCGAAAGTTTTTAAAAAATATATAATTTTAATATTCTACCAAATTTAATGAAAGAATCAATACATTATATTATAATTAATACATTTTCGCATTTGCTTGATATGAAATTACTTCTACCTGGTAATTAAGTATATTTTTCTAAAAAAATTTCTAAAATGTGAAGTAAAAATGAAAATTAAAATATGGTAGTTTTAATGCTTTTTTTAGTAAGTGAAAAGGCAAAGTAAAATTATTTCAGTTTCTTGTTTATAAAGTAGATTTTAAAAACTAAACACTTTTATAAAATGTGACTAAAATGAGGGTTTTTTTTAAAACCATTATCCAGGAAACTTCAGCAGTATAGAAACTTTAAAGGAGATTCAGTTTAGTTTCTTTAATATCTTTGCTGAAAGGAAAACAAACTATTTTTTTCAGGAAAATCTCAATATTTTTTAGCTTTGTTTGGATGATGAGATAGAAACATTAGCAGGCATTATCGTCTCCAAACTGCCCCATTAGATTATTTTATCAAAGGAAAAGGTATATTTTTGACTTTCGTTTATATGCGTCATGAGGATATCGAAGGGTAATTTATTATATCAGGTATATAGGAAATATTATGCAATTTACTTCCAGTATATTCAAGGTCAAGAAAATAAAAGTCTTTTTTAATATTATTTTTATAAGTATAATTATTAACTGTTGTCGTTCTATAAGGAAGATATTAATCTGCGTTTATCTATTTTTCAGTCGTTCGTACTCAATGACTTTTTGACCTACTTTTGTTTGACCTACTCAATGACCTACTTTTGTTTATATGCGTTATGAGGATTTCGAAGGGTAATTTATTTCATCAGGTATATAGGAAATATTATGCAATTTACTTCCAGCATATTCAAGGTCAAGAAAATAAAAGTCTTTTTTAATATTATTTTTATAAGTATAATTATTAACTGTTGTCGTTCTATAAGGAAGATATTAATCTGCGTTTATCTATTTTTCAGTCGTTCGTACTCAATGACTTTTTGACCTACTTTTGTTTGACCTACTCAATGACCTACTTTTGTTTATATGCGTTATGAGGATTTCGAAGGGTAATTTATTTCATCAGGTATATAGGAAATATTATGCAATTTACTTCCAGCATATTCAAGGTCAAGAAAATAAAAGTCTTTTTTAATATTATTTTTATAAGTATAATTATTAATTGTTGTCGTTCTATAAGGAAGATATTAATCTGCGTTTATCTATTTTTCAGTCGTTCGTACTCAATGACTTTTTGACCTACTTTTGTTTGACCTACTCAATGACCTACTTTTGTTTATATGCGTTATGAGGATTTCGAAGGGTAATTTATTTCATCAGGTATATAGGAAATATTATGCAATTTACTTCCAGCATATTCAAGGTCAAGAAAATAAAAGTCTTTTTTAATATTATTTTTATAAGTATAATTATTAACTGTTGTCGTTCTATAAGGAAGATATTAATCTGCGTTTATCTATTTTTCAGTCGTTCCTACTCAATGAAGTAACGGTAGAGAAGACTGTTTCGAAATTAGATTCTAGTATAGATCCTTTTATTTTATCACAACAATCAGCCAGAAGCAGGATTTAACATAAATTTTCCTGAAAATATTTGTCTTACAAAATGATCAAAATGAAATAAGATTTAAAATGGAAATTAGGTTTATAAACTTATTCCCGTAAGCTCCAAATGCATACAGACTATCCTCGAATTCATGGATCAAACCTTAAGTGTAGGTAAAATACATATAAAGAAATGTTTTTTTTTCTTTTGTATAGCAATATGGGATCAGAGATGGAAAGTGCAGGCGAAAAAAATGCCGAGAAAATGAATAGGCACCTTATTTACATAATACTTTTAGAGAAGACGATATACGAGTTTAGAGACATAGCTTAAATAAGGATGAATTTTGGAGAAGCAAAATATTGAATAGTTATGGAGGTTTATTAAGTTTGCATTATCTAATTGTCTGCAAAATAATTTTATTGAGTTTGAATGGCAGTTCCTGAATGTTAAACGGTTCCTTGCTGTTAGAGAATATTTTGCGTGATGGAGTGAACTACGCTCTTTGAGAAATCAGAAACGCACCTTATGTATGAGGTTTGAACTGATACAGAAGAGATGCATTGAGGTTATATCATTACCACACCTCTAGTAGTACAATGCAGGTTCATAAAATGTTTCCACGATCACACATCCAAGAGAAGTTCATTTCATGCCAAGAAAACGGATTGTACAAATTATATCCTCAAGTAAACTTAGACCAGCTAGTATTTTTTTTTATCTCACGAGAATTGGTCGGATATATTATTAATTAGCTACTTCATTCGTCGCATTCGTTTGCACAACCTCTATTTACAAGAGGAAACATTCACACACCTCACAGATAGAACATAGAAGGAGAACGACTATGCCGTAACAAGGACTCGAACCTGGCATGCCCAGATCACGGGGAAGACGTGTTACCCCTATGCCAGGACGCCGGCATACCACCTATAAGAAACAAATATAACGGCGTTCGTTTTTTTCTATTTTTTTTTTGAACAATTAAATATGTCTTAGCAATTAAAATGATTTCTTTATTCAGACGAATGATTCTGTCAGAAAATTATTTCTTTTTTTATTATTTTTATTCATTTTTTCTTTATTCTTTATTCTATTTTATTTTATTGTTATTTATTTCTTTATTCAGTCTTAAACTAATTAATTATTTAAGTTTGAGGCTAATTAATTTCTGTATGAAGAACAAAATATAATACTTTTTGTGTTAATTTTGTATTATTTATATAATACTTATTTAATACTTTTTTCTCTGAAAATATAATTTTAAATCAGAAACAATGAAAATTTTTTTTAAATATGTTTTCCGCCAATTGCTTCTTAAATGTATATTTTATCACGAAACAATTTTCAGCAAATGGTGACTTGTTGAGTTTGCTCCTTTTCTTACAAATTTCATTCTTATGCTTTTTCGTTATTCGCAAGAAAACGCAAATATTCACTCTTTGAATGAAAGCATTGACAAATTCGCATTTTTAAAATGAAATCGCTTTTTCCCTGCAGATTTACGTGAAAATGATTTTTACTTAACTTCCTCACAATCCAAATTCTCCTAGAATATAATCTAATCATTCTGGGGTTGATTAAAATATTGTGAGGATTTGAGACCATATCAATTTTAATTTAGTCATATTTAAATACTTTTATATTGGTTATTGTTTTATTATTTTTTAACCGATCTTCTGTTTTAAGACATACTTCACATATTTGCACCTAATGATATGATGATAACATTTCAGTCAGTAACCTTACTCTAAATTTCTGCATTACATCGCCAGAAGGATATACGGCAAAGAAGAAATTAAGGCTTAACAGAATACTATATATAAATATTCTTTCCAACTACTTATAAACATAAGTAGTTGGAATTCCAGAACCACATCTCTGTTTCCAATTCGAAAATTGAGATATTCTTACCAAATTATTGCGAGTCTTTGTTCTGGAAGTGTTTGCTTGAGAGCGAAATTTTATGTTGTGCCTATATGGGTTGATATCTACTTTAATGTACTCATTCTTACTGCCGAGGATAACAACAATGACTGGTATCACAATTGATGTACAATTAAAAAAGACAAACAATTCTTAAACAAATCAGCAATGAAGTTTCCAGGAAAATTATTTGTCTTGCCTGTTTAAATCACAAAATTACTCAAGAAGTACATTAAAGCTGATTTCAACCGTTTATTTGATTTGTGGTTGAAACTCGGTTTAACCCCAAGTAACTCGTATCATTTGCCAGCACGGTTAACCTCTGATAACTATTGATTTGTTTTTGTTTTTTCTTTCTTTCTTTCTTTTTTTTCTTTTACTTTTAGAAATATCAATAGTTTTGAAAGATATTATTAAATTTCTTAGTGGAATAAGCCGATAAACATAGCTTTGGATTAACATGAAAAGAACTCTAATTACAGCAAAATTATTTTTATTGATGCCTTTACATATATTTAAAGATCACCGTACACAAAGACAACAATAATATATCCCAAAATACTTCCAAGGATATATTTAGACAATAACCTCAAAGCATATCGTAAAAAGTCCTGAATCTTTCCTTTTAGTATACATCCTGTAACGCAAAAAAGAAACTGCAATAAACCTAACAGAAAAATATACAAAAAATAAAACACCGAAAATCTTCTCTGATTGCAATGGCAGTGTTTATTGTTCAAAACACAAAAACAAATCAACCATAATTCCATCATAGGAATCATGGTTTTATTATTATTTTTCCCGTAATTTGTACACGTATTTATTTAATTTCAGTCCAAACAATATCAAAATGATATTGGTTGGGCTGCACTATCCATAATCCAATAAATCCCAAACCCAAGCGTTATTGTTTACGAAACACCTGCATACAATATTCTACAAACCTCCCGCCATGAAAGCGAGAAATCCCACTGGATTAATCTCAAACAGAAAAGCCAAACGGAGAAACAAGAGAAAGAGTATGTTCCGGGAAATAAGCTTTTTTATCTCATATAAACTCTTTCACCGTGTTGCACCACCCCATAGTATGGTCTCCCTATGTGATGTTGTCATGGCAACGATTCCTCCTTCTTACACTACTCAGGGGGGAAGGCACCGGAAAACCTTGAATGGCGAGCGTCCGGCAAAATCGGAAAAATTCTCCGGATCAAGTGCCACCCCCGTCTCTCACCACAAACACATTCGCAATAGCTTTTTCCGATTCCCGGAATCGGAGGGGGGAGAAATGAGTCACGTCCTGATAAGAAAATGATTTCTTTTCTTCATGAAACCACTTTCCGAAACCGGAATCCGATGAATGCGTCAATATTGAAATTCCTCTTCCCCTTCAGGTTGTTTTTCTTTTAAATCTTCCTCTGAAATCTCTTCAAGCATTTATTTTCATGAAGTGTTTTGAAGCGAATTTTTAAAATAAGCATTTAAATCCATTTAATTATTTTTTTCATTATTTGTTACAATATTTTTTAGAGTCATTGAGGTTGACCTCTGTCAATAATTATTTGAAAAAAAAACAATCAATTAGTTTTTGCTAGTAATATCAGAACACCCTATTTGAAATCAATGTTGAAATATGAAATTCACTTCCTAACTCCCTTTTTTTGACTAAGTACACATTTATTCTTCCAGCAAGAGTCAAATCCTTGTATGTTCGTAAACTGTGTTGTAATTCACGACATTTTCGGTTGTAATCAAAATTTCAAACTTCAAACTTCCACTCACCATCAAAAGGAAATTCCTTAGAAGAAATTATCAGAAGATATACCAATTTTCTGGAAAATTATATAAACCGGATATCCCAAACAGTGGAAATAACATTAATTTTTTTAGCTATTGCAATTAGATGTATACTTTCAGTTATGAAGTTTCATAAAATAAGATAGGCAACTATATAAAATCATTTAAGCTTCTATAAAAGTTGATAGTTAAAAGTTTATTTTTATGCGTCAATTAGCAAATTTCTTGTTTTCATATGAAAATTCAAAAAGCTTCACGTTTCTATCTGTAAAATTTGCTGAAATATTAATCTACAGATTTATTTACTGAGACCAATCTTCCATACATCAGATTACTGCTTAATCTGATGTATGGAAAGTACATCAGATTAATATACATCATCATATGGATAGTGAGCTTAAATGAATCTTTCATTGCTCTAGGAGTAATATGCAAGTCACTGTAGATTATTACACGGTTGTAATCAGAAATTAATAATATATTTATTAATTCTAATAAAATTTAGGGTATAGTCAAATAATACTTCACTATGTACAGAGTGGTTATCTACAAACTAATCCTATTCCGTTTTATGTAGAAACAATTCTGATTTATGTATTAGGTTGATACTAGCTGTATGTGTTATTGAGATCATGAAGAAGAAATCTGCAATAAAAACTAGTAATACAAATCTCGACCATCATGTGGAAAAGATGGAGCATAAAGAAAAAAAACACATAAATTTGAAAGACAAATATATATGTTTAATCACACTATTCAATCTCTGTCTATTACGTATTCAAAGAATATTATAGTGTGTTCAATAACAGGGAGAAACGCTTCATGAAAAATTGCAAAAACGTTGGGTATTCTTGCTTTCAATTCAGGCAGGGTCCATATACTTTCTACATAGACTCCGACAATCAGAAATTACAAAGATTCAAGTCTGAAAAACGAAGAGGTCCAATAATTAGAAATTACTCAAACATCACCAAAGTGGGTACGAAGTAGTTCCTTCATTTTTAGGGCGATATAGGATGTTGCACCAACTTGCTTGCAACACCATGTTAGTAATACGTAAACATGGCCATTTTTGTAAGTCAGGAATGACTTGTTGTCATAGAAGTTCCTAGAAACAGGCATCCATATTGAAACAAATTTTAGCCCTTTCTTTAAAGAAAAGGCATAAGGCATTCTAAGACAATACACTGCAAACTAGTAATCTGGAGAATATCTGTAAGCAAAATCAATGCTCTGCTCCGAGGTTTCAATGTGTAGTTTTTGCACAATGTTATAGGTGAAGCAAAGAACAGATGAAAAAAAGTCATCTGGTTTATGCATGAGGGTAACGATATGACTAATTCCTCAAAATTTAAAATTGATGTCCTTTTATCACACATATCAGTTTAGAACATTCTTGGGGGGGGGGTACTTTTACTTTTTTCATTTCAATTAATTTATTTTTATTATAATTTTTTTATCTCATGTTTATTTTATTGTTTTTGAACTTTATAGTTTTATGTAAAATATAGTAGAGGCTATTCTGCTTCTGCCTCTTTACTATCTATTTCCTTTCGCTTCACCAAAAGATGTCTTTTGGGGAAGAAATGTTCCTTGGCTTATAAATTTGCATTTATTGTTAAATGAACTTATTCCCGTGCAACGTCGCTGAAAACATGCATTATTTTTCTACTAATAATAAGGATGAATGTGTGTGTGTGTGTGTGTGTGTGTGTGTGTGTGTGTGTGTGTGTGTGTGTGTGTGTGTGTGTGTGTGTGTGTGTGTGTGTGTGTGTGTGTGTGTGTGTGTGTGTGTGTGTTGGCGCATCACAAACTCGATCATCTGACTTGCAACTACCACATTTCGCACATATATAGCCTTGGAAAAAAAAAGGTACACCTAGGAGCGATTGTTTTGAAATTTTAATGAAGTAAAAATTAAACTGAATTTTTTTATGTTTTTACAAAAATTACGAATATATTACAGTTCACAAATCGATTTTACACTACTTTAAAATATTTTTTTTAAAAAAATGTTTTTTTAATGATACTAATTGAACAATCGTAATTTTTTTTTTTTTGAATTATAGCAATTTAAAAGATTTTTAAAAAAATAAATTTTTGCCTAATTTCCAACAATAACCTAACCGTTTTAATTATTTCCTCAAATATTTAATTCTAGAACGTTTTTCCATTGTTGAAGCAAAACAAAAAGGATATATATTAATATATGTGTACCATAATTGCTGTGTATATACAGGGTGTCTCAAAAACCTTGACCGTGGCTTTGATTCCTGAAATATTGATCGTAGACATATACTATAAATTACAAAGTTGCGTAAAAAAAAGGTTCAAATTGCTATGAAATCAATTAAAGTTTTAAGAGGATTAAACTTTAAAAAAATACAAAATTAAAATTTTTATACAGACTCCTTACAACAAAATTCCCAATGAGTAAAATATGCCCCATCCTCTAATCAGGTCATGTACAAAATTTCAGCATTTTATCAAAAAAAACTCTTAAAGATATGAAACTAAATAAATGCTTATTTAAACCGCTTTTTGATGCTTGTATATTCGCAAAGAGAAAAAAGTCATGTCGGATGTTGTGTTTTAGGATTCTAATACAAATTAACAAAGAAAGTAATTATTCAATAAATAAATAATAATTTTACTATTTAGTGGTTCAAAAGTATTAAAAATGTGTAGAAATAATAGCTTAAAGAAAAGATTGCATAACTTAAAGGAAAGATTACTTTAATGAAAGATAACATAAGATTTTTTACAAGTTCACTGACTGGGCTATTATTAAGTTATATTCTGTAACTCATCATATAAAATTTTAAAGTATTTTTCAGGAATCATAGATTTAAAAATTTGTATTTAAAATTAAAGATATAAAGCATATTTTATTTCCTCATGAAGCATTCTTGCTTCGCGTCATCTACACTAAAGCTGTAAACATTTGCATTTTAATTTGTGATTGATCCTTCTCCAACTTTGTTTTAACATGTCTTTGAGAATTTTCATGATAAAAATTCTGAAATTTTGTGCATGATCTTATTAGAGGATGGGGCACATTTTACACACTGGGAATTATTTTGTACGGGGTCCATATAAAAATTTAAATTTTGTATTTTTTAAAGTTCAATTCCCTGAAAATTTTAATTGATTTCATAACATTTTGCACCTTTATTTACGTAACTTTGTAATTTACAGTATATGTCTACGATCAATATTTAAGGAATCAAAGTCGCGGCCAATGTTTTTGAGACACCCTGTATATATGTGCTTATAAGATAAATAAAAAAGTGAAATTATAATATCAAAAAATTTTGAAGGTAGATGAACAGGACAATTATGTTTTTATTAGAACTATGATGTTATAGAACTGTCTTCTTTAGAAATATTCTTATATACAGTAAACAGAATTTAAATATGACAGTTACGATAATAAGGCGTTATAATCGGAAAAACCTGAGGAATCGTGAACATGCAATTATATCTAAACAAATTATAAGAAAACAAATGTATCCAATATTCCTGGGAAACCAGATAATTGTTTGAGGCAATTAACAATCAATTAAATAAAACATTGTTTTTATAGAGCTAATATTTTTGCTATAAATATGCTTCAAATTTTTTTAGAAAAACCTCATTCTACAATCGCTTTCTCAAAATATGATTTGACAGCCTAAGGTCTTAAATATAGAACTGAAAAGTGAACCAATGGTGTCCTGGAAACTTTAATAATATATTAATTATCGAATTCTATATTTTATTCGATTACCGATAGTTTTTATAAAAGTGAAGTCTCGAAGTTAGTTAATTTCTTTATCGAGTAGAATAAAAAACATTTATGGCTTTACTTTATTATATTCAGCTTTTTTTTCAACCCTTGTTCTTGTCACCGACAAAACTTATCGCACCCGTCAGCAATTTGAATAAAGTTTATTAAAGTAAGAAGAAATAGCTGACATTTTATTTGTAATTATACTAAGCAGAACATTAAAATCAATAAAAAAAAGAGAAATAATTTTAAAAAAAGTACAAAATTGGGATATTGACAAAAGCAATAATACAGGCAATAAATCTTTTAGAACTTTCGACTAAATTGGTAGTTCAGAAGAGCTATGAGAAAAAGAATAATCAACTTTAACCAAAGCAATTCTGCATAACGAAAAATTCATAAAAGAAAAAAAAATATTGTTTCGTACGATATTTTATTTTATATCTAAGGGGACAGTGGACTTTGAAATTGCCAAAAATTGACTAAAATATGGAAATTTTTTTTCCATATATTAAGATTTTACTCATATTACTGAATCTAATACAAAAAACCGCTAATGTCTAAGTTAAATTATTAAAAAGTTATAAGCATTTAAAAAAATATTTGATTTCATTTATTTTTAAATTGGCTAAGAAAATTGTTTTCGAGCAATTAGAAAATTGACTATTAATATCTCCCAAATACGATTGAATAAATTATCATTGCTAAGGGAGCTTTACAGAGACACTATAAATACAATTGAATATTTTCTTCTTTTTATTTGGAGCCATGGTATTAAAAGATATAAAAATAATATGAAACCACGCAATTAATTCTATACCTACAAATAAAACTTTCTTCTTCAACAAAAGTGGGGGTCGCCAGAGAATCGTCTAAATGCTGACAACACTGAACTTTAAGTAAACATGTTTGGAAGTTAAAATTTTAAAAAAATCTAAAAATTATTTATACAGTTTTCACATTTGAATATTTCACCTTTATTCGTCTAAAAAAACAACTACTCAGTTCGTTATGTGTTGTGAGCGAAGTTATGTTTGAGTGTGTTTATTCAAAGAAATAGATATTTAATAAATAAAAAACTGAGGCTTGATTTTTGTGCATTTGTGGTTCACAATTCCTCGTGAAACAAGCCTCAAATCCTGCTCTGCAAGGTTTATTTTTATTTTTATTTTTTATTTATTTATTTATTTTTACAAACCATTACCAAATTATGTTACCTCAATTTCGAATCACCCAACAACTTCAGTTTCCGGAATCTTCTTTCTTATCTCTCCTTCCCTCAGTTTATTTGTCTTTTTATTTTGCTTTTGATTGTTTCTTTCTGTTTCATCTAGATTATCTTGGGATTTTTTTTTCTCTTTTCAGCTAATTCATTCAGGGACATAAGCCTTTGGAATGTATTTGCAATGCATTTTAAAACATGGGAATGCAGATTCTCTTAAGTGATAAATTTGTGTCCCAAAGCTTATAATATTACAAAAATTTGGATTGCGAGATTAGCATTAAAATATTATCTTTTTCCCAGATATGCGGCAAATTTAAAAACAATTCTTACTTTTTAAATGGTTGACAGTTTTTTAAATAATCAATTTTCTTAATTAGCTGGACAAAATTGGAACTTTTATTTATGGTTATTAGCTTTTAGTTCGTTTAGAAGTAAAATAAACTTTGAATTTCATTATTTTTAACAAATTAATTTCATTATTTTAACCAATAATGCTTCTGCTTTAATTTAATATTTTTTCTTTAAATTTCTTTTAATCGAATAATTTTGTAAAAAAAGCTCTGTTATTCACTATAATAAACCTATCACTAGAATAAAAGTATTAATTTTTAGTTTCTTTTCATATAATCGAAAAATAATCCGAGGTCTCTTTTATAGTTAAAAGATTTGTCATTTCGTGTTCTTTTCAACCATACACATAAATTTATATACCACATACCAACTATAAACTGTATTTTGAAAGCAGGGGAGTATCGAAATATAACTAAAAATTATCACTTTCTTGTAAACATCTTTTCACATCCAAGCTTTCTATTTTGATCCAAATCTCGTTGATGTTGATATTTTAAAAATTGTGAAATTACATTAACAGCGATTGAATGAGAATTTGCATAAACTATTCATGAAAAAATAATTCATCTAAAGTATCAGTATAATTTCTTATGTTGTTGAATTGGTTTTATGACTTAATAGTATTTATCTCTTAAAAACATATTATTTCGCTTATTATAAATAATTCTCTGGAATTTCTCTATTCTTGAGATTTCAGTGTTTCTGTATATACCAAAAAGGAATCATTTAATCACATAGAAAGTATATATTTAGCAATTTAAATTTATTCAATTAATATAAATACAATCTATCATCAAATGTTTGTGCATAAAATGATATATTATTATGTTCTATAATAATTCTTGTAATGTTCAACTATTAAATAATGCAATAATTAATAAATAATTGCATTATTTTTGAATAAAAAAATAAACTCACAAGTTTAATGTAAACTCAAGATTTCGCCATCTGTAAAATTACTATAAGCAGAGATAAAATATTATAATTTTTATCTATTATGTGTTAATAATATGCTTAATTCCCTTTTTAGGTCATTAATTAATGAATGCGCATTGATGTAATATTAAGAAATGCTACATTTCATAACAATTTTTAATTTAAATTTAGTTCTGCCACAAAACTTCCATTTTGAAATAAAACCACATAAAGCAACAACATTACAAAAAATTAAATATAAAATATTTCAGATTCTTTTATTTTGTAAACTTTAAATTATATTTACAATAATACGTTAAATTCGTTTCAAACACAGAGTGCATTCAATTAATAAATAATATATTTCCATTTGTATATTTTATAGAACAGAGAAACCTTTATTGCAGTTAATTCTAATATCTAAACAGCAACTGTAATTAAAATTTGATTTCTCTGAAAACGAGAATACGGAGTGTATTTGAATAAATTATTTGTAGAAATCCTAGATATGATATCATTAATAATTAATCACTCCGCTCCACTTTCTTTATTAAGATTTATTTATATTCAAAGAACATACATGTAATTAACTTTTACCTGATCATTCACCTAGGGAAGTTATTGTACATGAAGAATCTAGATTTCCAATTTCATTATTTAATTGTTTTAATAAATTATTTATACGATGGGGTATCAATTAGCAACGCATATAATTTTAAATAAAATAATAAAAAGTGAAACGACTGACAATATGAAGCAGAAGTGAAAGTATTACCGATTATTACTTTTCGACATAACTGCCATTCAAATCGGAGCATTTGCTCTAGTGCTAGATAAGTTTGAAAATCCTGGTTTAGTAAGATGCCCTCGGCTCGCATGAGGTTGCCTTCTGAATTAAAATCTAAACTTCTAGGAATCTTTTCGTGGATCCAAACAGATGAAATTTCAAGGTGCCAAATGGAAGGTTATCTCAAAAGTGCAGTTCTCGCGAAGGAAATCAAAACCACAGGACCCAGATGGACGCTACAGATTTCTGACTCTGCAGTATTTGTTTATATGCTTATACATGTCATACAGATGTTCACAATGTAATTTATCATTTTTTTTTCATTTAATAATCTCATTTCTCTGTAAGTTCAGCCCATTGTCTCCATTTGTTTAAGTATTCTTGTCCCCTCCATTTAGTTATTACTTCACCAAAAATTAAATACTGTCTTGTAGGATTTGATACCAATGGGATTCTCCCTGGATGGCATGTCGTCTCTTTCTTTCTCTTACCATTTATTTTTTCCTTTCTTTTCTTTCTTTTTTTTTTCTTCCCTCCATCTTGTGCTCATACAACTGGTTAGATAACTTAGTGTTATAGGCACCGGGGGCAAAGGATGGCGTTATGTTATGCTATATATGGTGAATATTCCAAATGCCTCAATATGGATGGCAATTTCATCAAAAAGAGTATTTATAGTCAATCTATAGTACTTTCATTTCAGTTTCATAACGTAAATTCATTAAATTTTTGATTATTGTATACAAAATTGTATGTGTCATTTATTGATACCCCCCTGATATATGAGAAAGTTTAGTTATTTTTAATAAAATAATTTTCATTCATTACTATCCTTATCATCTTTTAGATAGTATTTTTGAAATAAAATACAATCGTGAACCTTTTTTTTTTCATCTCTAAACTGGTACTATAATATGCATGCATTTATATTTCACTCTATTAATGACAAATGCATATTCACAAATTAAAATCATTTCAATTTATTTCATACTTTACTCCTTCTCCACGAAAAGATTGCTTTTTCTTTAATCTGAAATTTGAAAATTTTTATATGAAAGCATAAAATTATGAAGTCCGAATTTTATGTTCAGATATAATAGCTTGATCACCTAAGAGATATACACTGATATGCCAAAGAAGATTTAATCACTAAGCAAATTTAATGAAAAGCTTAATAAGATTAAATTGTTAGATAAATCAATTTTAATGGATAACATTTCTGTATATATTTCAAAATATTAAAAGAAAATTACACCTTCTCACTTTTTTATGCCATTTCAAATTTTAATTTACTTATTGATACTTTAACCCATAGTTTTTCTTTCTTTATTAATTCTATAACATATAACATAAATCTCATTTAAAACAAAAGAAAACCTAAGAATGGAAACACATGAAAAATTATTTTTGACTTCCTTTCTTATATATATCTTTTTTCAATAAAATAAGATTTCGCAATATGACACAAATTTTTTAAAAAAAAAAAGTTGGAAATCTTTAGCATCAAAATTATATTTTGATAGTGGCATTGAAATTCTGTTTTTAGAAGTATTTAGTACATAATCATGATATGTAAATTTCGAATTTATTACGAAGAAACAGGATCGTGAGAGTTCAAGACGTTTAATACCACAAAATGTCAATGTAACGTGTGTACTATCAAGTGTACTTATAATAAGATCTCATAATAAACCTTAAACAAGAATACAATTTTTTATAATCATTTTAACCCTTTCTAGGGACATGGGAAGTATGCTTCCCACCAAATTTATCAATCTTTGTATAAAATTTTGCAGGTTGGCATAAGTTCTTACAATTTTTTTTAGAAAGACAGAAAAATTTAGATTCTTCAGTTCTTTATCTCAATCAAAATGATGTGTCTTGATTTGTTACTTAATTATTAATTAACCAAATTAATTAATTAATGAAATTTATCTAATAAGCTAAAGGAATCCCTTTTCTTATTCTAATTTCAAGCTTAAAAATATTTTAACATGATGTGACTAGAAAAAAAGGGCCCTTTAAAGGGTTAAACAAGAATTGAACTTAAAATTTTCTATCCATTCATTTGTTCATTAGATCGAAAAACGCTTAAGTTACCAAAAGAGTTGCCTTGAGCATTTCAAGGAAGGAACATTACTTCCTCTGAAATTTTTTTAATTAGTAAATTTGTCTTGGTGGGGAAAAAAAAGTGTACGGGAATATTTTGTTTTTGCTGTTTCACACAGTGGCCATAAAATGTTTTTTTTTTTCTTTCATCTCTATTTTGAGATATATCCAGCTAAAACTAATACACAGAAATCGGAAGTAAGTATGGTTATGTTCCGTACCAAAAAAAAAGCAACACAAAAGGTTGCAAATTCAATATCTTTTCAGATTTAATAAGATTAGCACACTGAAAATTATGAGGTTGGAGGGTATGTTCATTAAAAAAATATTGTTTTCTCTCAGATTGACACTGCATGTTATTCTGAGTTTGAATTATCTCTCTAGCAGAAATTAAACAGTGGATAATTTATTTTCTGCATTATTACCGATTGTGGATAACTGTGATTTTTTTTCGTTCATTGCTGTTATAGATTCCTATCGATTCCTCTTTTTCGATAGTGATAAAAATGTTCAGGTCTTTGTTGATAATTTTTCTGTAGATTTCATCTTAATTAAAATGAGAGTTAAAAAATTGGCATCAAAAATTGGCATTGGCATCGTTCATTGCCTTTAGATGCAAACACCTCAAAGCAAATAAAATTAATCAAATGAAAGGGTACACTCATTTAATGGTGATCGTACTGATAAACAGAGAGTAAAAAAACTTCAGCTTTTTTAAAAGTAGCATGATGTAGATAAAATAAGAAAACCATGAAAAAGAATTATCATTCTAGTCTCTGGGATTTGAGGCATCATTGAAAATCTTTTTTTATGACTAAAAGGGATATAGTATTGTTTTTTTAAAGAAATTAACTATTGAAAATGTTCCACTCTAAAAAGCTTTTGTTCTCAAAACATTTTAGTGTTTATAAAATCTCCAAACATTTATATGTCTTAGCTGAGATGGGTAATGGAGGAGAAAAGAATTCAAGAAATACTTTTAAAAATCATTTGTTTAGTTTCTTTTCCTCTTTTTTCATGAGATATTTAACAATTATTTTCAATGTTCAAAGATATATATATATATATAAAGATATTTGAGAGTTAAATATAATTTTTTTATATATATGACTATTTCAATTAAATAAATTTCCAGTCAGCGTGTTATTACTTATTTAAATTATAACAAATTTTGATAATTGCAGAATTGTCCAAAATTATAATAACTTTTTTTTTAATTTTTTTCATGGAATATACTCCAAAATTAATTTTTGAGCTTTTAATTTTAAGAATTATACATTTTTATTTTATTTTACATTGAAGATATGTCCTAATATACGAACACATGAATCAAAAATGATAGTTATAAAGAGCTACATTTCTCCTAAATTTTAAATTATTTAAAGTACTAGATGTCTATTTATTGATGTATTTAAATAGTTTTAGCTTTACACATCATGAATATTCTACACGATAACTGCACGTCTACAGAACTATCACATAATCAGTCCAATCATCATCCATTAGAAAGATTAGTTAGTAAAGGTTTCCTCGATCAGAAAGGTTTACTCTCATTGAATATAAATCTTGTTACAGGATACACTATTTGCATGTTCATCATTCGCTAACTATTGAATATTAATAACTCGAACATGTTAAATAATTATGATAAGGCTTGTCTACATGTGTTTGTCTCAGTCACCTCGACTCCAAGTTTCTGTTACTGAGTGATAATGTCAAATATCGTTGGAACACAAATGTAGATACTGTACTGAAATTCATGGTTTTCACTCGTTAGCTTTCCTTGATTTACGGTTACGGAAATTAATCTTATATGCTGCACTGTAGTGCATATCCTAAATTCATAATCTATTTAAAAACCAATTGTTTCATAGGTTTAGAAGCAAGAAAATATCAGATCAAAGATTCTCATAAAAATAATATTCGATAATGTGTTAGTTGGTATCAAAAATTATTTTATAACAGCTATTATAAATCTAAAGTTATTATATTAATATTATCAGACCACAATATCTAAGTAATCTATTATTTAAGGCACTTTTTTGACCTTACACATCTATGTAAATTGAATAACTCATAATCAAAATGATATATATCAATGAAATTCGGTATACGATTTTGAAATTACAGCTATTGTTCCGTATTAAATTTTGGTTAATCCTTTTGATAATGTCCAAAATATATCTCCGCACAAATTAGCAAAAATATTTGATGCATGCTAATTATCTATATTTCGTAATTGTTGTTGGTCAATAATCTGCAAGTCATTCGCAGTCTCAGACAAGCTGAACAATTTTATGTCCCGGAAAGGTATTAGCACTATTATTCAAACATACGTGAGAAAGTTTTGGGGAGACCATTCATGCTGTTTTAAAACAAATTCAAATTCATAATTCATACAAATTCACATTAAAGGCAGAATCGGAGAATATTTTCCAACAAACTGCTAAAAGATTAGGGTGTTTTAAAATGTAAATAAAACAATAAAAAGAAAGCAATTTGATTATTTTTAATTAAATAAGAATATCCAGCATATAGTTTATCGTTTGCTTTCCTGGATTATCTATCTATACTTATATAAAGCTCAATGTGTGTGTGTGTGTGTGTGTGCGTGCATGTGTGTGTTGTTGGCACACTACAGACCGTTGGCCAGACCGTTCGACCTACAGCTACCAAATTTGGCACGTGCATACCTTGGACTTCAGTAATGTGTACCTGGGGTCCCTTTTTTGAATTTTTAATTAGAAATCTTAATCTTTTCATTTCCCCACCGCCAAGTGAGTATGGCTTCAGTTTTTTCCCCCACGCTAAAGAGGATAGGCTTAAGAAATTTTCGGCAGATTATTTCAATGGATTCTGTTTATTTTCTTAAGTTTTGATGCATTTAAATTTAAACAATGTTAATTAATCGATCTTTCAGATTCATTCTGATGTACTTTTGAATTAAAATAAAACAGAATAAAGGAAATTAAAAATTTCTAATCTGCGTAGCGTGACCCCAACTGGCGTAGAAAATTCATGCATTTGCGTTACCATAATTGGCTTTGAAACTTCAGGCATGCGCATTTTGTTCTGATTGTTCACAACGGATACGAACTTGGTTTTGAAGGGTTAATATGTTTTCGACAGATTATTTCAAACGATTCTGTTTATTTTTTTAAGGTTTGATGCATTTAAAACTAAACATTGTTAATTAATCGAGCTGTTCATGATGAATCTGATAAAATTTTGTTGAAAACTTCTGGAGATATTATATAAATTAAGAAAAATATTCTTTAGTCCCCATAAGGTTTAAATACGCAGCAACTCTGTTTTCAGTACTCATATTTAAAAAAAATGCTTCATTTCAGTAAAAAAAATATTATTATATTTATTGCAGTTTAATCATTTCCACATTAATTTAAAGCATAAATTCTACGGGAGCTAATAGAAAATTAGAGGGATACATATTACGTTATGGCTGAAGGTCTTTATAATATTATGAGTGAATTATATGACTATTAAAATTTTAAGTTTTAAAATATTTTAATGAAGAAGCAATTAAAATTGTAGTTCTATAAAATATTTAATTATTAAAATTATTAAGTGCATTAAGATTGGCGAACCGGCTGGTCATCAAAGGTGGCTAGTTTTTAATAAAAGAATAAGTATCTAAACTCAGTATTTATTTTGAAATAATTTTTTAAACAGAGTATTTAAAATGTAATTTGCTGACTTCGCATTCCTTAAGAAAACGCAATCACTTTTTAAAATGCATGACTTTCGCCACCGTTTGTTCTATTTATTCAAAAAACGAAACTTTAATCAGAATCCTATAATGAATGATTTTCAAATATTTGAAGAAGAGTGTTAGTTTAAGAAGTTCGTAGAAACTTTAGTGAATAAGTTCATCCTGTTGTCATTGACTTCCATAAAAATAGAATAATAATTAAATCATTGTTTATCAGAGGTTAGATCGTTGTTTTCAGAAGTCTGGAAAATAGGGGTTTTTTTCATTAAGAAAATTTATTTTATACAGAAATCAACGTGAAGTTCATGATTGCTCATGTGAATTTTAAATTCTTCTCCCCAATTTTATTCGAAATCAAACAGTATCCATAATAATAATTGTTCACCAATTTTACAACAGTCATTAATTTACATATTCATTTGTACTAAATCAATTGCGAGGATATATTAATATAGGTATTAATATCTACTTGAAATATAGAAAAATATATGTGCATTGTAGAAAGACCAATTGAATTCACAGATATATACAATGAAGCATACGTATAATTTCAAGGTTTTCAAGGCTTTGAAATTTTAATTTTAATTAATTAAATATAAGAAATTTTTAGCGGAGACCTTCAAAAATATTATCAACCAAAAGTAAATTTATGCTATTTTAACATTTTAAAAATTATAGCTTTAATCATAAACTTTTAATGTTTACGGAATGTTTATTTTTATCTGGACGATTTTTATAACATTTTTTTTTACCAATAAGTTACTTTGTTGCGATGAATTAAAGCCATTTTAATTGTTCCGTGAAATATTTAATTGTACGATTTTCTTCAACTTTTAAATGTTAATGGAAAAAGATTTTATCTGAACCGTTTGAGTATGGAATAAAAAAGTAATTAAATTACCACAAACAGTAAAGTGAAATTAAAAAGTAGTATATCCCCTCAGTTGTAATAGCTCTAAAATACATGCCATAAAAATAGAAGAATATAGCTTTAAGCGACAGAGAAAACTTTACATTTTGATGTCTTCAATGTATTCTAGTTGCGGAAAGTGAGTAAAGCAAGCCACTCAAAATTTTAAAAAAATGTCTCTAACTTATACGCTTGTCTCTAGATATAACTAATACGTAACTAATCTAGACATAACTAATACGTGCGTATTAGTTATGTCTCTAACTAATACGCACGAAATGTTTTTGCCATCACATTTCACTGTTTCATCTATTTGTTCACGAATTTCAAATGTCTCATTCGATACTACCGCAATTTAATGATAAATAACAAATGGCAAAGCTCGAGTAAAAATCAATTATTTTATCTAAAATTTAAATTACTTTCAAAGTTTTCTCTAAATAACTTATAACAAATTTTCATTTCATACTACAACCAGTAATTTTTTATAATAATCAGAAAGCTGGATAAAATTTATTAATAGAAAGAGGAAATACAACATTTCTATTTCTAAATTTGTTAAATAAATCTATGAAAAAGAGAGGTAATTGACAGTTTTAAAAGAAATAATAATATGACCAAAGCTATAAAATTCCCACTGTGTCTCATAATGTTCAAAAGTTTTGTAATTAATATTTCTTATATTCCGGTTTCTATTGTTCAATACTTCCAAGAAAATTTATTATACTATCTAAAGAATACTATTGTAAAATTAAAAACAGAACTGTTAATTGCCCCCAAAAAGGAATAAGCAAAACATATTTCTATCAAACGATATCTGATTTTTTTTTACAATTTTTTTTATTATTATTTCACTCCACAGTATAAAAGGAATCACATACTAATGTGAAATCACACAAAGAATTCCATTCCTACAGATAAAACTTTCGCTTTCAACTAAAGTGTTCTCCAGAGCATAGTTTAAATACAGACACTATTGAGTAAACGTGACAGTAAGATAAAAAGAATCTACTCTGAAAAATATTCATATAACTGTAACCAGTTCAAAAACTGCACTTTTGTTTGTCTGGGAAAACTACCGCTCAGTTTGTTACGTTTTTTTTTTTTTTTTTTTTTTGAGGGAAGCTATCTCAGAGTGAGTTTTCGGAGAAATAAATATTTAATAAAAAAATTCACGACTAGAACTCAATTTTTCTGAATTTGCGGTTCGCAGTTTCTAGCGAAAAGAACCGCAAATGTTGCTCTGGAGCTTTGTTTTATCGGCAGAAACCATCAGCAAATCACGTTACGGTAATTTCGAATCAGCCAGACTTCTTGGGTTTTCTGAATCTTCTTTCTACCACTGTTTCTTTTGGGTCTATTTAATTTTTTTCTGGTTTTGTTACTGTTTTTTTTTTCTACAGATTATCTTGGAAAACTTTTTATTTTTTATTTTTAAACAATTTATGCAAGGACTTAAACTTCTAGAATGTTTTTATTATAAGTTTTGGAATATAAGAGAACTACTTCTCGTAAATGAAAAATCTGGAATATAGAATTTACAGAAAAGCATAAAAATATACTTTTATTTCCGATATTAAACAAATTTATAACACTTTGTTCTTTTGTATACTGATGATTCAAATTAACGAATCCCTGTAAGTTATTATTGGTGTCATGTTTCATATTCATTACCTTAAACCGATCGCAGTGCCACATTTCACCTAGCGGTCTTTTTTTTTTTTTAACAATTTTTTATTGCACCTATCAATTTCCCAATGCCTAAAATGTGTTTCCTCCAAATATCAAAGCATTAAGGAGAGTGGTTCTCTAGCCAGGGCGTTCTAAATGGGTATACTTTAATTTGAATCAACCTGTAAATAATCTATTTTAAATATGCATTTAATAATGCAGCTGGAATCTTCTTTAAAGCATATACAATGTGACCATAAATTTTACCCATGATTACAAAAAATTATTATAAAAGATATTGATTATAATACTGGAAAATTTTTACTATGTATTCGCCGTATTCTTAATTTTTTTACTCCAACAGATAAACAGTAGACAACTCTCCACTGTCTCCTCGCTTTAGCTGTATCCAACTGCCGACACACTACTACACGACTGGCTACTCATTACAGGACTGGACTCGATACTTCTTCTACAATAAACAACAGGACTCGGCGCACAGCTCAGTTCAGCAATAGCTTGAGCTCCACACAACGTGGGACTATTCCGCCGTTGCTTCATTATCCTCTCGACGACTCATTTCAAGACTCCGACTGACTATTATTCCTTGCAGCTTGAGACTACCAGCTTGTTATAATTCCTAGAAGGCGGGCCGAGTAGGTTCGGGACCAATTAGGAGTATCTTGGTTCCTACTGGATGGATAGCTAAAATTCGCGAAGTTTCCAGTAAAATCTATTTTGTCACCAAATTTGTCCCCAAGCTCTGAGATCACTGACGTGGCATCCGATCTGCACCCACAGGGTTGATTGTAAAACGGTCTTTCCAGTGACTGAACTAACCGTACTGAAGAGCAACATTACAGGCTTGTAACAATATTTTTATTTCTTTTCTCACTTTTATCATTAATATGTGCATATTTCTGAAACTCTCTATGCAGAGAAAATTATCATTATAAATAGCTTTCACTAAATTATGAAACTTTAATATATAGTAGATTATTTATACTGCCTAAAAAAGTTTTTTTTTTTGTAAAATATTTATTAACAACATTCAGAAAAATCTAAAGATTAACAGCTTTCATATTCTTATTAATAACATTTAGAAAGAATTTAAAATATCAAAGCATTTTTAAATGAAAATGCTCTTTAAATTAAAAATGCAGCAAAAACATTTATTTATAAATTGAAAATTGTTTCAATAATTGATGCATTTAAGATGCTTAATATTTTCCAACCATCATTTAAAAACTATGAAAAAAATCATTTTAATAAATATTGCACCTAAGAAAGTATTTTATTGTCTTTTTCTTATAAGGATCCCTTTTAATAGCGGATTTTCCAAATCCATGTAACAGTGACACCATATGACATTCAACCCATGCAATCTATTATATTAATAAATTTACTCTTAAAAAGTATTTTTCAGGTTCATCTCAAGTTTAATAGCAATTTACACATCCAAATTTTTTGATTGAAGAAAAATATAGAAGGTTAAATGGAGTTTATTGAATCTTTGTTAAAAAATGTTACTTTTACTTATGAATCGATGACAGCCATTGCTCTACTTCCTCAATTGTTGCGAGTAATTTTACAACTGAGGGCTTAAACAAAATTTATCTTAGGAAGAAAGGAATTAATAATTAAATGTGTTGAATGTTGCGTAAACTTAAATGACAAATTTTTTTAAATGTTTTTGGCCTCTAGAATGGGAAAATAGAATACTTCATTTCATATGATAATTTTTTTAATCTTATAGTACTTTTTCTATCACTTTTAATTTTAAATTTACTTTGCTTAAAGGTAAGTTAATGCTGTGCAATCGGAAATAGAAACTGTAATAGTTTTTTTAGAAAATCTATTTTAATCTTTAATCTTGTGCATTGCTTGGAATTTTTTTCTAAATATTAAAGTAGAATATATGCTTAAAGTTGCATAAAATAAAAAAAACCATTATGTGGCTATATTTACTATAGAAATACTGTTGAATAAAAGTTTTTAAATTACTTTAAATGAGCTTAATCAAATAGAAAAAAGTTACTGTATTTATTAAGTATCTTATTTTATCTAAAGAATTCATAGAACCAAAGTTCCAACACTATAATGTTATTGAATGCTATTAATTACAGAGGCATTGAAGGATTATTAAAAAAAAGAATTCAAATATAGTTTTAAGAAAAATATTTTTTTTATTTCAATGGTTTTACAAGGAATACGTTGAACCTTACATTTTTAAGTACTTTCTATTTTAATTTTGTATTAGCAGTTGCAACATCTAGTTACACTAAACTAGTCGTTGTAATATTATTCAAATGATAATTCATGATATATTGCAATCCATACAATTTCCTTTGCAACCTTACAAAATAAAAATTACACTTTTCTCGAACAAAACTTCCTTTATATATATATATATATATATATATATATATATATATATATATATATATATATATATATATATATATATATATATATATATATATATATATATATATATATATATATATCAAAAAGGGCGTATCTTTGGCAAGAACATATTTAACGAATGGCAAGCATTTAATGGACTTGGAAACAAAATCACATTTATTCTTATGTTTAATCCATTTTTGTAACAATCGCAAATTTAAATATCATAAAAGCTGGTGAAAATTGTAGTTGGGATTTATAAAGGTCTTCAAATGCAGACGTAAACATCATCAAACTTTCCAAAACCATATGAGTATGTTTGATCTGTAACTTAAAATTTACCTAGATATGTTTGATCAATATTTTGGAATTATTCTGGAATGATCATATCATTATTTTGGATTATTTTATATCTAGTGTTTTAATTCTTCCTTTCAATTTCAGTATCGTTCCTGCCTCACAAATCGTACATGATTTTAAAAAAACATACTTTTTTTTTATTTGAGGAACACACAAATATATCAGTACTTTATCAATTTAAATTTTATTTCGATTACTAGGATAAGTATAGTGTGTAATACTGTATAGTATGTAACAGGAAATGTAAACCGTCATCGGAATAAAGATAAAATAATAAACCGTCAGCGGTATGAAGATAAAATAAACACGATACCATTGGGAAAGAAAGATATAATTCTCTTACTGAACAGGAAATTTCTCAATTCTGTCCTTAAATTTACTCTCTTCCTCCAAAGAAATCACTGTGTAGGATAAAATCTTTTCTTTGAATTTAGGCTAAATTGGGAAACACTTTAGAGAAAATACTATAAAAAAACAATTTTGAATATACTTCCAGTATTTAAAAAAAATCGAAAATCTTACATGCATAAAACATTTACTATATACATGTGAAAGACATAAGCTTTCTTTTAAACATTCAGCAATGTTATTTATTCCAGATTACAAAAATAAAAAAAATCCGAACTAAAATTTTAAATAGTTTTCAGTGAAAAAAAAATACCTTTTAAAACCACTTTTTGAAACAAATAAATTTTTATATTGAACTAGATACTTTGGTGGATTTTTTTATCAAGAAAAATAAAAGGAAAGAAACATGCAGTTGTTTTAACAAAGTAAAGGTATTTATATTTAAAAAACAAATCAAATTTCCTATGCGTCTTATGGGATTTACATTTAATCAGAAAAGAATGAAATTCAATCGAATCTTTAAAGGAATTTTGTAGAAATGTGCGTAGGCAGAGGGATACAAAAAGTATTATCGTTCTTATATCTTTTACAAAAATGTCATTCAAAATCGCATTTTACTGTGTAACAGAATGATCGTTTTATCAAAAGAATCATCCGAGATATTTTATTCTCGGAGGGTTTTTTTCCTTCTGTGCTGTTATATGTGATCAGATTCAACGGCAAATATTCATTGATTCTTATCGAAATCTGATGTGTAAAAGCCAGGGCGTGAGGGCGCTGCACAAAACCCTTTGAAAGGCTAGCAAAGAAATACATTTCTTTTCTATAACAAACATCTAAAATTTCATTGCCGAAATACTGACTTACAATAGGTTTAAACGCATTTAAATGATTTCTGAATTCATTTTGAGCGAATATGCGCAACAAAAATATTCATCTGAATTGAGAAGATAAGTTTTATTTGTTAAATAAAAATCAGATTGAAAAATTTTTAAATTTTGTTGTTGGGTTCCACATTAAAATTTAAAACGAGCGTTTTTAAATGCGTTTTTCATAATTTTTTTCATGTTGAGCGCATAATAAAAAAAAAGAAATCTACTATCGCAAATTTTCTGTTATCACGTGAGAACATTATTAAGTCATTGTTTGTTTTAATTAATTTAAGTCATTAAGCAGTTTAAAACGGTTTGAAACAATCACGTAACTATCAGATTATTCATGCGCCAATATTTAGAAAACGATGGTGTGTGTGTTTTTTATCCAAAACCTTTTTGGAAGCTAGAAAAATTGAAAAAATATGAAAGTTTAAATAGTTAAATAGCATATTATATATATATATATATATATATATATATATATAATATGCTATGTATATATATATATAAACACATTATACTTCTTTCGACTCTGCGCTTTATTGGCCAGGCAGGAGATATTTGGGTACATGGCGGACATTAGAGCAAAGTTGTAACATTTTGTTTTCGAACCACCTTTATCATTTTAATAATCCTAAAAGCGAAAAATTGGTCCCTCAAAAGCGATAAATCAATTTTATTCCGATGGATTTTGTGACTTCAAAAACTTCAAATCAAAACAACATCATGCTCTCACATGATAATATTGATATACTCTAAAAATTGCTTCTTTCTTTTTTTTTTTCGATAAATTGACAAGTCAAAAATGTTATTTCAATTAAATAGTTGACTTTGAATGTATGCTAGAAGGTATAGAAGTTTATAAAAGCATAATATTAAAATGTCCATTAACAAAGAAAAATCGATGTTTTCTATAGCAAATTCAAAGAATTTATTAAAATGCAAATTATATCCGGTATGCATCTAACAGCGCTTATGATATCTTAAATCAGAAAAAGAAGAATTAAGAAATCCAATTTCAAGCGCATTATATGATAATAAGAGAGGAGGAACATCAAAAGAGGTCTTCATTTCTATCTCCATTATAAAGTGCATTCAAAATTGAATTTTATTATAAAAGAGGATAGAGATTTCATCTAAAGATATTAATCATTGAAGGTATTTTATCCTGATAACTTCTTCTTCTCAAGAGATTTGAAGAGTATCAGACTTATCTTCAAATGTTTATTTATCTTTATCAATGTAAAGATAATAAGAGTTTTGAAATTTCACAAAACAAATAAATCATCATTTTTCAAGTTAAAAATGATTTTTTTAAGTACTAAGGTAAATACTAAAAATTGCATTTCAATGATGATTTCTTAATTGCTATGAACAACAGAAATATTTATATTAATTATAAGAAAGAGAGAAAAAAAAGTGAAAATGACGCAGAAAATATTTTAAACAATTACAATTCTAAAATATTTTTCTTCAAATATTCCAATTTCGCTATAAAATATATGGGTTTTATAATTAATTGAAAAAAAATATTTTAAAAAATTGAATTTATCAATTTTTATTTCATTTTCATTAATTATACACGTTCATATAATTCATATTAAATTTAATTAAAGAGTATTTTAAGTTTGGTTAAGGATTTTGATTAGAACAAGGTTTAAAAGTGAATTTGAGAGTATTTGACAATTTTTTAATTTATATTAAAAGACTTTTAAAAAAGTATTTCAGCTCTAACTTTCAGAGATAAAAATGATTTAATGGGAAGATATTTAATCGCAGCTTTCTGCGAATAATAAGAGATATTTTATCAAATTAAAATATTTTCTTAAACACATGAGAATTGTATGAAATTACAACACTAAATATAATTTTTGAAATTTTTTCAAATCATACATATTTTTTTTGTAACATTAATCTAGTTAAAAAATTATATCTCTTGAATTATAATTTTCTAAATTCTTTCTAAAATTATATAATCCCATACTCTAACTTGAAGAAAAATGGCCAGTGTATTTTTTTTATACAAGTAATGTTGAAATTTTATCTGAAATATCTACCAATACATGAAATATAAATATTTAAAAATTATATTTTATAGTGAAAATCGTATATTTTATAGTAAATACTTTGATTAAATTTATAGTAAAATACAACATAAATACAGTTATATGTAAATAAATTCTGTAAAATTTTGTCATGTTAAAGAAATAGTTTTTATAAGCATTTTTTTTCTATAATATTTCGTTGGTTTCCTTTTCTGAATCCCATCTCATCTTCGCTACTTTTGACAATTTTACTGTTTCAAGATATGCTTCAAAATGAGAAAATATTACCATTCACTTAGAGAGCAAATTCAATTAGCAGATTTATTTTTGTTATTCCACGGTTTAATATGCCTTTGCTCTTTTGGCCAAAGTCAAATTATTTGATATGCCTACATTTGCCTCATTTTGTTGGACAGAGAATGAAACCACTTTTAACCATTTTGTAGGGAATCCACTTTTTACTTTCTCGCGTAAGAAGTATCAAAAGAGAATTGTAATTGAAAAACAATTCGAACTTGAAATTTGGACGAATTTTCACATTTCAGAACTCACTAAGTCATAAAAACCCATTTTTGATATTTTGTCTATCTGTGACTTTGCATGTCTATGAACAAGGTAACTTAAAAAAGCTTTGAGCTGGATTTGAGATGAAATTTGGTATGTAGACTGTACACAAAATCTTTAGGTTTCTATCAAATTTTGAATGAAATGCACTAACAGGAAGTTTGCTCCATATGGCTGTTAGATTAAAAATAAACAAGAAAACCAGAATAAACTATATAAAAAAAATTTGGTACCCATGTTAATCATCTTAATTCTGTATCAAATTTGGAACCTCATCCGTCAAGTGATTCACTGTTTGTCTGTCTGTACTTTTTGCATCCAAGTGAATAAATATTTAGAAAATGCAACAGTTTAAATAAATGGAACATAATATGTGATCTTCGGACAACAATAGACCTTCTTCTACAAATTTTAATTTGAATTAATTTGGTTAAATTAAACTGAATTAAATATATGATCGTCTGACTACAATAGATTTTCTTCTGGAAATTTTAATTTGACTCTTCTGACTACAAACTTTAATTTGATTATCTAAAAAGGCATCCAAAATATAGTTACTTGTATATTAACCATATGTCCGCAATTGATTGTCAAAAAAATTGTGCACAAAAATTGTATCTCTCATTGTGCAACTCTGAAAAGAAATGTGAGCATTCGAGCCATTTACAACATTCCCAAGTTCCATACTTTTATAGGAAAAAGAATAAGATCTATATTAGAGAATATATGAGAAAGGTTTGAGGAAACAATTCCTGCTAATTCCAATGAGGTCCATGGAAAAATATCCATAATCAGTGAAAAAATATAATTCTTATATACACACATTATTTATTAATGACAGCTAAATAACCTTTAAATGATTTTCACTCATCCGTGCAAAAATATAAGCGCTGTTTCCTCTCAATCTAAACCAAACAAGCGTTACATGCAAATAATGTGTTAATTAATATTTCAAATTGCATCCATTCTAAAAAATAAAAGCTTCGAAAAAGTACAGATGCCCATTTAAACATATAATTGTATTTCAAATATTATTTCTCCTATTTTGCCACAACTTCCAATAATATAATCCTGGTCGATAATATCTAATCCGAATTGATGGAAAGTTTAAACGTATAGTAAATCAATCATTCGCCAGCGATCATTGGAAGAACTTGCGCACATTTTTCCAAAAATGCATTACACTTTTAAAAATATATCAAATATTTTTCTCAATGATGTGGCCATTTTATTGCTTTAGAAAGCTTTTTTTCATTAGAAGGAGAATAAAATAAAGAAAAACGATTCAAAGGAGAATCAATAATGTAATAATAGTAAATGATATAATAGTTTTGGTGGACCAAAATACAAAAAATATAATGTTTTGAGCTACTGATTTTTAAAAAAAATTATTGCTTTGTACAACAACCCAATTCTGAAAAATGAAGCACAATATTATTACTGTAGTCGACGTTGTTGTAAACACTTTAATGAAAATCGTCTGCGCTCTTTCTCTGTTTCCCTGTTTTTCAGACAAATAAAAACTCATAAAAGAACACTGAAGTCGCTTGAATTGCTATAGAAATAACACAAAAGATGAGCTTTTGGGTCGAAGTGGTCGTCAAAACTTGATCTAAACGTAGTCGGAATTTAAACTGTATTTGATCAAAGCGCATGTACTATTCAAAGACCATATACTTGCAACATATGGAAAAGAAAACGTTTTCAAAATCATTTCGAATTCGTCGAAAAGCTGTTTTTTTACTTCCATATATAAACTACTACTCGGTAAGCTACGTGTTCTGAAAAACTTATTTTTGATTGTGTTTTCTGCGAAATAAATATTTTATCAAAAATTCACTTCCAAAGACTGAGTTTTTATTCTTTCTCTGCTGCACAATTCCCAGCCAAACGATGTTAACATGTTTTTAGGTGATTGTTTTATTGGAAAACATCATTATTAAATCATGTCATCACAATTTCGAATCACCCGAACATCGTCTGCTTTCTAAATCTTCTTTTTATCACATGTTATTTGGTTCATCTGTTTTTCATGTTTATTTTCTATATGTCGTTGTTGTTTTCATTTACATTATTTAGAAATGCATTGCTATAATTTTGGTAAAATTCTAATCTGAATATATCCATCACTTCTACTTGGTAAACTAAATATTGTTTTGAGTAAATGTAAATTCTCAATTACAGATATATTACCATAACAATAACAATAATTCTTTGTTTTTATTTATTATCCAGAATTGTCATCTATCGAATGATTCACCAGTACTATTGGTATGATTTAAATAAATACCTTATACATAACCTGATGTGCATGATTTTTCTGAATTATGCATTTTTAAGAATAGTTTGTTATAGAGATCAGAGCCACGCTATTTTAATAGCATTAAGTATTTTCTTAACTATTTATTATTATTAATGTAATAATTATCAAGTTAATTTAGTTATTATACTAAATGAAACTTCCTATTGAAGTGAAATCCAATAACATCAAAGAGTTCTACAAACTTGAACTGTCTGGTTCATTTATTTTTTAACTTTGCAGGGTCTTTCGTTGCATTATAACTTCACTTCTTAGTTACAGTGCCAATTTCGAAAATATTAGACAGAATATTTATATCTTTGTTTTTAAAAATAGATTAGACTCATGCAATTAAATATTTTGGGAAACATTGGGAAATGTTGGAATTTCAGTACACTGATGTAGTTTGTGACAGAAAATTATGTAAAAAAAATTAAATTTAGAATTAAACTCCTTGGATGTCTTAATTAGTATAATTACTAAGACAATTTTATAAGTTTTGAAGTAGTGCATAAATAAGTTTTGTGCTATTTCAAGAGATATCTTGAAAAAGCTCCAAATGCATCGTAATTTTTAACTAATCAAAATTCCAGTCCCAGTGAAAAAAAAATTACTCCAAAATGCACATCATATTGTTCTAAAGTATATCTATGTCAAATTTGGTAGTGTTAGGTCGAGCGACCGATAATCCCCGTACAAACACATAAACACGTTCTGTTTCATTGTGTACCCATCTTGTCACTTTTACAACAGCAATTAAAATATATGACGTCAACCAACCCTTTAAAATAATTAAATGAAAAGTTGTGGACATTAAACATCTATAATTACATGCCATGAAAATAGAATAACTAAACAAGAAAAACGTCAACTTTTATATAGCTAACTATTCGGAGGGTTTCAGCAGCCATTTATGTCTTTGGAAACTCAGTTCAAACTGACGTCAAAGTTTGCACAGCTAAGTGGGCCTTCTCCATACTTGCACTTCTCTTTATTAGACTGAACAGATAACCATTTTTTTTTTTTTTATTCAACCTCCGAAAACTGAAATTTCAAAACTAGACCCAGATAAAACGTTAATTTGAAATGCATATTTTTTTCTTAACAAAATAAGTATTTCTCAAACTTTAGAAGAAAGAAAGTTAAGTAAAGACCATTTGTTGTAAAACTTTCAATAAATATAGCAGAATGTTTAAATAACTGCTTCGCGAAAAATCCCTAAATAAATTAGCGAAAATTATTATTTATGCATTATTCAACTTCGTTTAATTGTATTAATAACCTTTCTAAAGCAACACGTGAGCTATTTTGGGAGGGGCATGGCAATTTTAAATATTGGCCAAATAACGAAGACGACTTAGAAGGCAGGCCCATTTTCGGAACCTCCGCACTACACTTAGAGGAAGAGATAATAGTTGAATCTCGATACAATATTTATTGTAAATCAGGCCCGCATATAAGACAGATCTTTGATCAATTTGGGTTTCTTATGAAGACTGAGGAACGAAGGCAAGATTTTACCATCCCACACCTTTTTTTCTCAACTATTCAAAAACTGACCCATAGAATTAAAATGTGAAGGTCAACTATGTCCATATTTAATCTTTTGCAAAGTATTTGTTTGGTGAATAAATATTCTATTCGAGGAATTTTTGATATTGTTTTTCTTTTGCACGAGGTATTAAGACAATAAGATCTTCCAAAATATAGAGTAAATAATTTACCAGAAATCAATCATTAAATTGTTTAAGTGTAAGTATAAGTACACATTTCGTTACATTTGTTCTATTTGTATTATATTATAATTATTTTAAAATCAAGGATTCATAGATTTCATTTAAAAAAGAATGCATTTTATTAATAATTTACAACTATTAATCGATTAACAAAATACTTATGATCATCCAGTTAATAATTTTCCCTCAAAACACTGTGTTTTTTTTTTATTGAGAAAGAATAATGGTTAAAATCTGATTCATTAAACATTAGGAATGAAGTAGAAGTACCTTTCACAAATCAAATGTATTCATGGTTTGTAATTTTACAGATTATGTGTATAATTTGCCTATCTTTCGGATAAACAAAAATTGATAAGGGGATATTATAAACATTGTTCCCATTGAAATAGACATTAATATAGATAAATAGACGTTCACATTAAATATTTCCTTAAAAACTCGAAATTTTCAGGAATTTATCTTAAAATTTTGAGTTCCAAAGAATCGATATAGGAGATATTATAAACATTCTTCACATTGAAATAGTTTAAATATTTGCTTAGAAACTCGAAATTTTCAGGAATTTGTCTAAAAATTTTGAGTTCCTAAGAATTGAAGTAGGAGATATTATAAACATTGTTCGCATTGAAATAGTTTAAATATTTGCTTAGAAACTCGAAATTTTCAGGAATTTATTTTAAAATTTTGAGTTCCAAAGAATCGATATAGGAGATATTATAAACATTCTTCACATTGAAATAGTTTAAATATTTGCTTAGAAACTCGAAATTTTCAGGAATTTGTTTAAAAATTTTGAGTTCCTAAGAATCGAAATAGGAGATATTATAAACATCGCCCACATTGAAATAGTTTAAATATATCCTTAGAGACTCGAAATTTTGAGGAATTTGTCTAAAAATTTTGAGTTTCTAAGAATGGAAATATTGACTATTTTATAAAAATTTGGGAAACATGAATTTATTTTCTTTCAAAGTTTATAATCATTAAAGTAAAGCAAGTGAACAGTATATTGATGTCTTCTTATGCATGAAACGAATCTTTTTATGATGACTTTTGACAGAAAATGAAAATTTTACATAAAGTCCTTAAGGTTCTTGAAGAATGTTGCATCAAAAGAAAAAGAATTTTCACCACCAAAATTGCTGTTAGCTGAAAGTTGAAAGCTCGATATAGATAAGATTAAATAAAAGAAGGCAAAAGGAAATTATGGAGATTTATGCATTTAAATTTTAGCAGAAGTGCCTCGGTGGAAATTTTATCTTTGGTGCATAAATAGATCAAATATGTTAAAAAAATAAACAATACACTATATTTTACTGCATTTTTTCGTCTCCACATTACTTCTTATTATTAAGTTTCTTGCCTTAAAGTGACATTTGAGGGAACATTCATTTGGTGTATTGATAATTTGATCATCACAATCACTACTAAGCAGCTCAGTTACTTTTGATTGAATAAGCTAATAGAAATGAAATATGTACAGGGTGAGGTAGAAATACTCGGACAAAGAATTTTTAATAATACTTTATTAAAAATAAATAAATGAACAAAATATAACAAATAATAATAGGAGTCTATTTTTGCTAATAAATAAATTTAATTGGTTTCAAAGTGGCCCCCTTTAGCAGCGATGTAGAGGGAAAAAACTCTTATTTTTAGCAAAGTCTTTTACCCTTAATCTATCCCATTCCAGCAGAAGCAATTGTTTTAAAGTGTCCAACCTTTTCTGTTGTTGTTGTTGTTTCTTTTGGCACTTGCCACGTCGAAGCTCGCTGTTCAAAGACAGCCAATTTAAGCCTAAAGAGAAGTGATTCTTGTTTTTATAGTAGAGCCAACTTGGGTCACGAGTACGAGCTCATTACTCACGCTTCACTCATTCGCTTGCACAACCCCTTTTTACACATCTCACAGGTAGAACAACCATGCCCAAACCGGGACTCTAACCCGGGACGCCCAGATCACGGGGAAGATGCGCTACCCCTATGCCAGGACGCCGGCAAACTTTTTTGTGGTTTAGTGTAAGTTCTAGACTCCAAAATATGCCATTCTCAATGGGATTCAGAATTGGTGAGTATTGTGTCCTATCTCAAGATGATAGCACGTCCGAATAATACTCTTTGCACCACTCTTGTATCTTTTTGTGAGCTGGTGCGGAGTAGGATGAAAAGTCCAGTTTACATTGTTGAAATGCGTTTTGGTCCACGGAAGTATAAAAGCTTCTAGAATATCTTACTGTTACACTTTTTGTATTATTTTAACTCGCTCATCCACAAAAGCCAGAGATGTTTTCCCGCTTTCGCAAATTCCATCCCAGACCATGACCGACTTTGGATATTGAGGATGTTAACAATTGCCGAGGTGCTGAGAGCGTCTACAGACCTGATCTTTTCATTCAGAGTGTTATGAACTTGTTTGAGGTTAAAGAGCTTCTCATAAATGAAAAGGAATCTCTCCCAGCTCTGATTTGGGGTCCGTCTTAAAAGTTGTCGGCATCTTTGAAACCGCACGAGTTGGTTCTCTTCAGTGAGAAGCTGATCTTTTTGGAACTTGGAAGGCTTCACATCAAGCTCTGTTTTTGCCATTCTTCGCACTGATCGGTCACTTATTCCCATTTCCCGAGCTATCTTTCTCATGGAAACCCTCAGAATTCATTGAACTCACTTTTTTTTTATGAACCTTATGATTTTTAAAAGTGTTCCCCATACGTTTTATCCACTTTCTGGATGTGGGACATCTTGTAAATCTCTTTGAAACAACAGATTGCATGAGACACTGTTTGTCGAGGCACATTAATCATTCATACTGTCGTTTTCCTTGCTTAAACAACACTAAAATTGCAGATCTTTCGCTAGACTTTGCAAAAAAACTAAAAATACAGTACGTAAACTAGGAGATATATTATAAAATATTTTATAATTGAAGTGCTAGACAAAAAGAAACGAGCATAAATTAATAAGAAATTATCTCTTCTATTCTGTGACGTAATAACTTTGCCCGAGTTTTTTTGCCGCAGCCTGTATCCATATTGTAGCGAAAATACAATATATCATATAGTAATTATATTTTAATTATCTTCAGTGACACTTACTAATGTGCAATAGAAAGTAATTTACCATTCAAGTATTGTTTACGAATGCAGCAATGAAATTGTTTTTTTTTAAATGTGAAATGCACAATTTTTCAAGAAGCATACTTTTTTGTTTGCAAAATTTCAAAAGCTGTATATTCTGTACCTTCTATATTCTAGTTTACTCATTATAATTTGGATAATATGATAAATTGTTTTTATATTTCTAAGCTCGAAAATAAGGTTATCATGTTTTAGAAATAGAAACCGTCGCCTTTTGTATCATGTATTTATAACTCATCCAGTTCCAGAATATGAATTGCCACCTTTTGTAGCATCCGTTAAAAATTCATCCATTGCCATAAATCACAATCCGAAATGATAATATTAGTTATCTTAGATGTTATCCATGATGATAGTTATCGTTGCATTTCAAATTACAATACAATCTCATAATTTAAGAAAGAATAGAAGTGGACGTAAAAATATCAATCATGAAAATGCAAAAAAAAAAAAAAAAAAAAAAAAAAATGAAGCCGTAAATTTTAAAGAAAGGTAAATTGACCTTTTTTTTTTTTTTTTTTTGAGTAGCTTAACTTTAAATTTACAACATTACTTTGGCATTTAATGGCTTTTAAAATCTGGAAAAGCGAGATTAAAATGTGATGCTTAGTGAGACAATAGAAAAGTATTTTTTGAAAAAGAAAATTCCTTCTTATTAACTCATCTTTACTACTTTGTTTATAGCAAGGAATCAAAAATAAGCTAAGAATTAATTAGGAAAGAGTTAAGAGATTAACTTATAAGTCTGAGTTGGTCAGTTGGTCAGTCAATCGACTTTTCAAAGAAAAACAAAAACAGAAGCATGATTGTGACTATATGTGACAACGTACAATGCAAATTCATACTTTAGTAAACTAGAAAAAAAAACTAATAGATAACAGAACAAAAGTTTTCAATCTTATCATGTGCATTCTTTGAAAACCTCGAAGATGCACAATTGAAATAAGGATCCTTTTCCTCCTCATTGAATCTGGAAACAGGACAAATAATAGTATACATAAACAAATGATCCAAAAAGCAAGTGGGTGTGTTCAAAAGTACAAGAACATTATCTGAAATGAATCATCATGTAAATAAAACGGTTTGTTTTATGAATCATTTGCATCGATTTTATTAATTATTAAACATTCAATTCCACTTTATTAGTTTTCTCAAAACATGAATGTAATTATTTTTCACTTAACTATTCACTTTGAGACACTATTGAACAAAACGAATCCAGATTGACAGATATTAAAGAATTACGAATACACTAGAATTTGCATGATTTATTTAAGTAAGAACAAGTTCTTTTTATGAAGAATTATTTAATTTTCTAAGCTTCTGATCAAGCTTTTTCCGTTTTCGCGTTTAATTTAAAGAAAATAACTTTTTCTTTCTCGTTTGGATATTTTGGTATATTTCTGTGAGTAAATGTTCATGAAATTTGAAAGCTTTATTATATTATAAAAATATGATATAAATATATGAAAAGTACATTTCTAACAGTTTTAAATTATTCTGTCAAAATAATTTCTTCTATCACCAAATATTTGCTGAAAAATTTAATAGTTACTTGTTCCAAAGTAACTCTTGAATACTGTAAATGGTAAGTAGTGAAAAGAAATAAAAGATAAACATGTCATTTTTGAATTAAAATGAAATATCTGAAACGCAGTATATAAAATACTCAAAACAGAAAAAATGAAAATGATGTTTATTGTCTTAGTCTGGTATGTACATTGCCATCCATGGCTTTAATATTAAGTTATAAATAAAATATATGAGTACTGATGAAATTTTAAGAAAGGTAGCATATCATTTTAACTGAATTAAATTTAAATTTTTAATCTGAATTCAATTTATACAAAATCCTTTTGATTTCGCAAATACAGGCATCAAAAGCAACAAAGTTACATCAAATTAAATATTAAATAGTTAATTTATTTTATATATTTAAAATAGCATGCTTGGTTCATTTTAAATACAGATTGCATCAATTTAAAATTGATAATAGAATAAATAATGGATTTCCTTTTGTAAATTTAATGGAACAGCGCAGTATTCAATGAGGTTAATTCTAATATTTAACAGTAACCGTAATTTAAATGTTATCTCTTTTTAAACGAAATCTTCATGAATTATTGTAGCAATTCTGTTAATAATTAAGCATGGATGGCAAGACGATTTCACTTTCTTTATTAGATTTCTTAGCACATGGAAATAATTAAATTTTTCCTGAACATACACTTAGGGAAACTATTGAATATGACAAATCCAGATTGGTAATTATGTTTCAAGATTATTTTTTTATAAAAGTAACCATAATTTATGCTGTTATTAAAGATATACTAATTTGTTTTTAAAATATTAGGAATATTTTTTTGTTTACTTAAATATTACTACTTAAATTTCTATCTATATTTGCTAAAAGTAATCTTGTTAATTATTGTCTCATGTTATACTTTAAATTGTTTCTAGTAAAAATATATATTTCAATATGAAATTTAAACATTTTTATAAAAAAATGGAAAATTACAAAATCGAAAGGCCAATTTTATACACAATAAATAGACAACCCTTTGGATATAAATTGATATGTGTCGTTTAAATTATAAATTATATTGCGAAATACTTAGTTATAAGTAAAATTAATGAAAATACAGATAAATTCATTCGTTTTTAAAGTAATATATTTCCATATAACTTAATTATAAGTAAAATGTATGAAAATATTGATAAATTCATTTGTTTTTAAAGTAATATATTTCATATATTTTTCAAAATATAAAAGCAAATAAATAGTAATTTTTTCTCTGCCTTAATGTAAATTTAAACTAAACGGCTATAAATGAATACCTGTCTACTTGATTTCTTCAACTTAATTATGCAAAAAAAGTGAAATTTTCAAATCGACTAATGTAAAATATTAATTTTCTTTGAAGATAAGAGGTGTTAAGATTGATTTTTTGAAGGATTTTTTTAAATTGATTTGATTTCTTTCATTCATTTTATCTAAAGATGCCACCAAATAGGAAGGTCATTTATGGCTATTCTTAAAGGAGGAAATAAAACGTTTTACGGTGATCCTAAATATATAATATCAACAAAAGAAACAAGAACTCTGAACCATCTTGAAAACAGCGTGATATAGATAAAACAGAAAAACATTAAACATAAGTAATCCTATTTTGAAACACACAGGAATGATTGAAAATATTTTGTTAAAATAATTGTCGATCAATGTGATTATTTAAAAACTTAAAAATGTTTGGTTATTGTGACTTATGGCACTTTACAAGCCCGCTGACAGTCATCTGTCAGTGATTTAAGCCGAGTGAACGTCTCTTGTTTTTCCAGTAGCTCCGACTAAAGTCAAAAGTACGACTTAGTTACATCATGCGGCACATTAGCTTGTACAGCCCCTTTTCACGGGAGGGGGGACATTCACACATCTCACAGATCGAACACAGAAGAAGAAAAACCATGCTCCAATCGGGACGCCCAGATCTCGGGGAAGACGCGCTACCCCTATGCGAGGACGTCAGCACTTAAAAAGTTAAATGCCGTTTACCGATTGATAATAATAACTGAACTGAATAAAATCAACTATATTTTAATCACATCAAAGCAAAAAGGAGGCTAAACATTTACTTCAGGATAACCTATAATTTATTTCAAAAACAACAGTTAAAAAAATTTCTTATTTGTTACTTATTAGCAATTATTCTTAATTGTTGATACAATTATTCCAACTTATTGTGATTTTTTTTAATTTTCTTTAGAACGATGCTTAGCATCTAGTCTCAAATTATTAAATGCTCACTTCATTTCAGTGTTTCTTACGTATCTTTCTATACATTCGCACTCATCGGAATCAACAGCGTTTATGACCTCGTCTCCATCACAAAATGTTCACGGTTTTCATCCAGAGTTTTATAATAAAGAGACAGTGACATTTTTCAACTGCACAGTAGCTTTACGATGACTCATTTTATTAAATTTCCATACACCTTGTATTCACAAAGGATGTTTGTAAAATTATTTCCAAAGTAAATGATAATTGAAAAGAATTTATAATATTTTAAGTGCCAGTTTTTTTTTTGTTTGTTTTTTTTTAATTAGATAGCATTCAAGTCAATGTGCTTGTATATTATAACTTAAATACATGAACTTTTAATATCTGCTTTCAATTTTGTTTTAACTAAAAACGGTAATAAAAATCTTCTCCAAAACAATTCTCCTCTTCTAAAATCCTTTTCACAAAATTAAATACAAAGTTTATTTACAAATCTAAACGAAAAGAGTAAATGGTAAAGAGTTTTTCACTTCTGTTGAGGAATCGCCTGGTTGTATACATTCACAAACTACAACATTCATTATAATGTAATATATTTTTGAAATGATATAATAAATAATCAAAATATATCATATCCTCATTTTTTTAATTTAAAAATATTAGAAATAATAGGTGTTTACTTATTAAGGTACTTAAATAGCTTTTTTTATTTTATCCAGACTATTCTTTCAATAAATGGATGTCTGCAAAAACATCATGGCATCCTTCTAAATCACCATCCTGTAGAGCGATGGGTTAGTAAAAGTTTTCTCTAATGGGAAGGCTCATTTTTCATTAATACAAGTCGAGTTATTGGTTGTTCGATAAGTAAGACCTAGGTTACTTGTAATCGGTTTGAGGAAAATGCCTATATTTTTAATGCATTTGCAATATTCTGATTATAATTAACTTTTGTATCTTAGTTATTCATTCATAAAATGCATCAAAAAACATTCAACAATTTTATTGACTTCAGACCAGACATATTTTTTTTCTTGTAATTCTTTCATGACTTGTTTTCTGTTACAAACTGCCCCACATACACGGTTAATTGTAACAGATGTGGGCCAATATGTAAAATTTAAAACAAAAATAATTAAAACTTTTCAGCAAAGAGAGAAATTCTTGAAACTTCTTATCTTTGTTTTATTTGTTTCGAAATGTTGACTTTCTTACCAATGAATGGTCTTGACACATCAAAACTTTAATACATACATACTATTTAATACATTTTTACCGGCGTCAGAATGAATTAAAATTAAGTAAATAAAAATAGTATAATTTATATGACGCATTGTGCTGTTCATAGATGACTTTGCATTTAATCTGATATTTGAAACTTGATTAAAAAATACTATCCTCAATAAATTATTTATTGTTTTGTTTTTATTGTTTTTATTTTGCTATTTATTGTTTGTTCTATATTTTTCTAATCGCTTTCTTAAATATATGTTCTTTTGCATTTATGTTTTTAATTTAAAATAGCTTTAAAAAGTTAAATTTATAACTTGGCAGTTAATACAAAATTGGGGATTATATCGAAACAAATTGTTCACAATAATTAAAATTATATCAAAACAAATATAAAAAAATCATTTCATTGTTCTTACTCATTAAATAAGAAATCATGATTGCCTTTAAAAGAAATCATCTGCTTTTCTGATGATTTTGTTTAATGAAAAAGAAATCAAAGACATTTTTAAGTGATTTATATTCATTCTGAGATACTCTTTAATTTTTTGTGAGAAGTATATTTAGAATCAAATTCTCTGAATTCACATTCCTTGAGAAAATGTAACCACTTCTTTTTAATATTCATTTCCCTTAAAAGCATTTTCCCCAACTTGTCTTATTTCTCCAAACACGGTCTTTAATCCTAATCCTCCAATAAGTGTTGTCAAATATTTGAAGAACGTTAGTTTGGGAAACTTTCAGTAATTTTGGTGACTGCTAAAGCATTATTCACAGCTTGACAAATCATTATTCATTAGAAGACACATCGACATTTTCGAAAATTTTGTAATTAGTTTGGAGTCCATTAAAAAAATCTTTCATGGAATAACGCTGAATTTTTTTGACTTTGGCTAATTTTAAATTATTCTAATCTACTAAGATTCCACCAGTATTGGTATGAGCAGAAAATAATATGATATCTACGATAAATTAACACATATGGAGAATTAATTTAGAGAGTAATACATCATTTTACAAATTCTATTATGGTTATGAGTTAACAGAAGTGTTAAGAAATACAACAGGACAGGTAGCAATAATTTATCTTTCATGAAAAACCATAGCAATATTCTCCCGTTGCTATTGTAGTATTATTCTCAAAAAACAACACTTTTAGCATTCAACTTTAACCTGTAATTTTGATCTCTTTTAATTATGAATGTTTTTTGTGTACTTTGGAAAGTGCAAATATATTTAAATTATCTTTTCTTTTATTACTTACTCGTAAACGTAGTTTTAAGAAAGTATTGTAATCGTCAAAAAATTCGAACTTGAGATATTGACAAATCACCACATATTAGATTTTACTAAGTTCGAAAAACACATTTTTGGAAAATGTCCGTCTGTTTGTCTGGGACAAAGATAACCCCAAAACGCTTATAATTAGACTATTAAAGTTTGATGTACGGTCTCTACACCAAAATTGCAGATTTCTGTCAAATTTTGAGCAAAATCTGTTCTGAGGAAGTCTGTATCTCCGGTTATTTAAATATAAGTTAACTCAATAAATACAAAATGAAGAGAGCTACACAATCGTATACATTCGATACACACATTCAACATGTATAGTGTGTTGCCGTTATAGTATACAAGGCCATTCAACATTTATAGACATATGTTAAATCTTAAACCAAATCCAACAAGGGATTGACCTTCGTTTGATCTCTGTTTTCAGAAACACGTAAATGCATTAACTCACAAGCGCATTAACTCAAAAATATCAAATTTGGTATGTGATTTTATGACCAAAAGTATATTTTGTGTCAAAATTTTGTTTCAATCGTTTTTGAAAAATGCATCTAAAATACAAATTCGGTTTTCATATACTATTAACCGCATGCGAGGATCCCCAAAGATCACACGATAGATTCTGTAAAAATGCTAAATTAATGCTAAAAATTTCTATTTAATAATTATTGTTCTCCTATACCATAAAAGGAATTATTTGGTATAACACCATCATTAGAGAACATGCTGGAAAGTTTTATGGAAACCACTACCACTTGTTTTTATTCACGGTTACCTTATATTTATTGGTTGGTGATAATTGCATGGTATGGATAATTGCATCTGTCCAAATTTTAATCAATGAATCCATATTTATAATATACAAAAACAAATGTTCTGTAGGTGATAAATATGAAATACATACCAGGAGGTAGGTAGAAAATAGAATACCATACTTTAAAAACCTTTAGAACGAAGACACAAACATTAAAAAAACATTCTAAAGAAAACGATAATTCTCTTGTTTGAAGATGAATCTGAAACAATATGTAATGAAACAATCCTAACCGAAACCCTAATACTGAAACAAAAATTTCAACTTCCTATTGAAGATACCTATAAGGAAGACATTTTAAAGCCAGCACTAGAAATAAAGGGTACAATGTTTATTATGTGAAAAATAGACTTTTTCTAATGTATTAGATATATTAGAAGTTAATGTATGCAATTTTTGTAAAAATTCGATGGCATTCTATAGTATTTGTCTATACTTTATAGTTTACTAATATTTTTTCATCTTCAACTAAGTTTGTTATATTAATTTGCATTATTTTTTAAATAATAAAACAAGTTATTAATTGAATTTTTAAATTTTTTATTATTTATTTCTTTTAATAAGTTTTATGTACTCTATATTTGTGACTTACTTACGTATTTAAAAGTTTCACACTTAAAAATATTATTTTTAGATATGATTGACTTTTCGTAAATTAAAAAAAATGAATTAGCGTAAACATAATTCCAATATAGAAGTAAACATTTCTCTGAAAAATTTAATAATGAATTTTTTGAATTAACGTTTATAACTGTAATTCCTTTGCCAAATTTAAATGGGATTCTATACTTTTGCATAGCTTTTAACAATAGAAATTATTTAAAAAAATATAAAGAGAAAATCTAGAAAATTTCTGAAGGATGTAGATTGCGATAAACCCTTGAAATGTATGAGATTACATCCCAAATTCAAATAAAAAAAGACTGTGAGGCAAAATTTAATTCACTTTGTTTATCTGAATTTTTAAAAAAAAGTTTATGCTCACTTTCTTTCCTGGATGTTACGATCTTATGTTCATAAAGTCGATGACCCTAATGCCACTCTTTTTAATTGTTCTTAAAGCAGAGTACATGTAACAAATATAATCTTTTCACTGAATGAATTCCTGTAGATTCATGCCTAAGAAGTTTAATATTTATGTGCAAGGCAGCTCACCATTTCTATTTATGAACAAAAATGGCTAACAAAATGACTCTAAAAGATTAAAAGACAAAAGACTGCATACTTTTAATCAAGCCTAAAACAGCCATCAAGGTGACGTAAGTTCGGGATAATGTGGAACATTTTATGGCCATCATAAAATTTTATATCTAAGCAGGAGAAAGAGTGTAGACTAACTCGGATTGCAATCAAAAGAGTCATTTAGAAAGTCGGGTGAGTCATTAGGAAAATTTGCTTGGATGCATTCCTCTTTAATGGATAAGAGTTGATTCAAGGAAGGCATACTGATGTCTGCGAAAAAAAAAGTGAATCAGTTTTTAAAGTCTGCAAAGGTTCTATTTCGAAGAATTTTTTTTTCAATGGAAATGCTTCGGGAATATTTTAATAAAAATGTCTGTAAATATTATTTCAAATAGGAGCATTTGAAAGAATTATTCATAAATATTACTAGATAAAAATGCTCTTTAATTTCCTTTAAGGTGAATGCTATTTGAATAAAAATAAAGTTCGTTGTCCTAAGTATATGTTTGAATACAAAATAATAAATAAGTGAATGGACCAATTAATTTCCCTTTCTTTAAATTTTTGGCCGAATAAGTTGCGCAAACATATATATATGCTCAAAAATTTATGAAACAGTCTAATTATATTTTTATGTTTCGTTTTGAAAATATTTAATAGTTTTGAAAAAGTGTATCGTTATAAAATGTTCAATAAAACCATTTCAATAAAAAAAGACAGAAAACTGGGTAAGTAACAGTAAAAGACGTCACTACATCCTGTAAATTTCATATTTATCTACGACATTTCATTATAATATAAAAACCAAAGCAAAACCGGAGTCCTGGCAGAGGGGTAGCGTGTCTTCCCTGTGATCTGGGCTTCCTGGGTCGGGCGTGGTTGTTCTTTCCCCTGTGCTCTATCTGGGAGTTGTGTGGAAATGCAAGTGAGTGTGCAAGCGAGTGTTTGTGTCATCTTCATATGAGCTAAAAGTCAGACTTCTGTCTTCCGGTGCTCAGGGGTCCTTACCCTCAGAAGCTACTGAAGCTTTCTGCTGTAAAGCGGACACGACATCTTCATCATGAACCAAACCAAAAATATAACGCTTCAAATATGACAATTCTGTTCCGTTCAATATGCAAGTGAATTCCAATTTGTTTGCTTATTATGAACAAACGGAGTACAGAACACACGATATTAACTGATATATATAGAACAAAAATTAACCAAGTATATTTTTGGTGTATATAAAAATACAAAATGCCAATCAGGACCGTAATTACAAATAGGTTGATTTTAGCAGCGTTTTTCCAAGAGGGAAAAAAATGCATTACAAACTATTTCTTTCCCCTTAACTTCTGCATGTTTACCCCACAGACTGAAATAAATAAATGAATGTTTAAATTTTATTCATAAGTGGGACATGTGTAGAGTAACAGTGGCCTTTTTTTTCATTCTTTTCTGTGTAAATCCTAGAAGATAGGCCTTTCATTTACAAATTCTGCCTAAAATTTTGGAGACTATCAAAGTTTTGGTATTCGAATGAGAATGCTAAAATTTCTGCTCTACGGATACTGCATTTTTCAGTTATTATTTATCAATATTTTATTTCAGTTAATATGTACGTAAAGTAGCTGACTATGTTAAAAAATCGGCTTGTGGAGAAAATATCGAATTTTTTTATTCAATATTTTCAATCTCTCAGATGTTTTATATATATACATATAAATCTGGTCGAATTTTCTTTCTGTGTTCATTCTTTCAGAAGCTATAATATTTTTTATATTTATATATTTCACATTTTAGTACTATTCAAAACGATACATATTTTTATTCAAATCTGATATAGAATTTTATAAATATGCTCGGTTGTTTCTGAACTGCAGAATGAGCTATCTATCTATTTAAAAAGAATTTTATAGTTTCTAAGTATATTAAATATGGAAACAATTAAAACTTCCTTTAATTATTGATCAACCCAGTATTTTAGGAGTGGATTGAAACACACTTTATCTTTTAGTTTCAGAACAAGATAAAAATATATGCGAATAACCATCTACACAATTTTGAACAAATTGTAAGTTAAATGTCGGAACCAAAAGATTTTCGATTTATGCTTTTTTAATCAAAAAGAAATCATATTTCTTTCAGTTTTTAAAATTTTTTTGATTTTCAACCAATAAATTTTTCTTTATATGTGTGTTTTTTTCCATCGAATTTAGTTGAAATTTAGATTATTTAAGTATTTTAAAATCTGAATTTCGAATGTAATGATATATTTCAAATGATGATTGCAGTTTCGTCCATCTTGGGTTATTTTTTTAACCTTTTTTTTTTTGTTATATGTCAATGAATTTTCCTAAAAGAGATTTCGAGTTTCGTATAGGTTTCATCTAAAACACGATGGATATTAAAATTTTGGTGTAGATACTGCATACCACATTTCATATACCTCATAAAATCTGCAGCATTTAATAAAGTACTTATAGACATATAAATAGGTAAAAGAGATTTCAAAAATACTATTTCTCTTTTAGAATCCGTAAAATGCAAATATGGAAATCCATCAAAATATTGAAATTTAGAATTTTGAGTTTATAATATTTTTGAAATCTAGATCATGTAAGAAGAGTCAGATTATAAAATTGAATTACGAAAATTGACTAACGAATTTATTTAACATTATCCAGGTCAAATAATTATTTTTTATAAAGAACAAATAAAACAGGAATGAAGAAAATAATTTGATATTCAAAATATTTCATTTATTAGGGATAGTTTATTTGTCTTATTAATTAGTTAATTATAATTATTCATTTGAATCCTGATCAGTTGCCTTGTAGGTACCGTAAGTCTTCCTGTCCATTAAAGAGAGAAAATGCATAGAAATACTCTTTACTGTGATATCGCTAAACGGCATCACAAACCGAGAAAGAATTAATCAAGTAGAATGTAATTAATTTTAAGTGTTTATGACATATTAAAATCTAAATTCGTGCTCATGAAAATTACGAAACAGTTGGGGGGGGGGGGAAATAAAGTTCCTGGAAAATAACACACAACAAGTGCTTTATTTTCTGGCTCTTTTTTTTCTGGCGTGTTCTCTCCGGAAGGCCAATTAATATTCTAAAACCCAAATGTTGAACTGCCTCTCGTTGATGTTAAATGGTTGAACTATTTTATAACACTAGCATTTTCCCCTCATTTCTTAGCTTTTTAAAACTTATTTTTAATTAAATCTGATTCCTTCATACGCTCATGTTTAAAATGCTTATCGACATTTCCCTTAAAATATTTACTTAAAATATTAAACTAGGTTGAAAGCATAAATTTAGACGAAAATTGGAACTTTAATTTTTGCAGTTTCAAAAAATAGGCAAGTTTCTGTTTTCAGTGATATCTATGAGCAGACTATTGACTTGAAATGATGCTTATTTATAAGCATTTAAAAACATCGGATGCATTTTCTGAAGAATGAGTTTTTTTCATAATTCTACATTACGAGTATCGTCATACATCAAAAAATAATCAAGATGAAATAAAATTTATAATTACAACTTGTTATGTTATGCAAAATATAATAAACCGTGGATTTGATCTTGAATAGTCTAGAAATGGATTTATATTGTTTAATGTAAACATTGTTGAAAAAAATCCAAAATTTCATAGATAATATCATGTATTACACACAAAAATTTCATTTTTGAATGTAATTCTTAGATAACAATCAGTTAAACTCTAAGGTGACACATGTGAGTTGCAAGAATAAATGAAAAAATGTAACATTTTTTTCTCTAGAACATTTCTAGTTTTTATAAACAAATGCTAAAAGTTACATCAAAATTTTCTTTTTTCTTCAAAAGATACGTATACAGGTGGTTATCAAAATAATGGAAACACCTGTGAATAAAAGTGACATTTTTGAATACGTTTTGTAAGCATTAAAATATAATAATAGCCCCCATTTTTTTATAAATAGCAATGTATATACTCTATTCGTATGTGTAAGCTTTATTGAAGTTCTGTAATTCTTGGAGTTTTTTCAAAAACGTAAAATGTCGGATCGCTCATATTTTCAAAGAGGCCAAATTGCAGCAAAATTGGTACCCGTCTTGCTGGTGCAAGTGTGACCGAAACATCCCAACTTTTTGGTGTTTCTAAAGGTATGGTGTATAGAGTTATGATAGTATATACACAGCGTTGCAAAACAAGCTCGGTAAAGGAAAATAGTTGGTGGAAAGAGAAGCTCAGTGAGAAGTATTGAAGCGGATTGTAATCACTAAAAAGCGAAAAACTGCAACAAAATTGACCACAGAGCTCAACACCTATCTGGTTTCTCCAGTTTCAGTGATTACAGTTAGAAGCTACCTTCATAAACAGAACACTTATGGCATATAGGCAATTCCCAAGCCACTTGTCACAGATGTTAATGATAACATTTCGTCTACAGTGGTGTCACACTCACAAAACCTGGTCCATTGATAACTGGAAGAAAATAGTATCGTTTGACGAATCCTGATTCATACTTTCCCCTAGAACAGGACGGGTGCACGTTTGGAGGATAACTGCACAAGCGTATGATCGGGATTGTCGCTTTCCAACTGTCAAGCATGGAGGTGGATCTGTCATGATATGGTGGCAGCCATGTTCTTTGTTTTCTGCTGGACTAATCGTAAGCGTGAAAGGAAGGATCACTGGGGAGAAATAAAGAGACATTTTAGCTGACCAAGTCCATCCTATGATGCGAACTTTGTTTCCTGCAAGAGACGGAATTTTCCAGGATGATAATGCATCTACACATGCAGCGCGACTTGTCCAATCATGGCTTGATGAACACGAGGATGAAGTTAAACATCTGCCTTGGCCTGCACAATCACCCATCTTCAATAGAATTGAACCGTTATGATCTATTTTAGAGCGTTCAATACGGAATCGATATCCTCCACCGGCATCTCTCCCAGAACTTTCATAATATCTCTAAGAAGAATGGTATACAATATTTCTCTAAACACTATTCAGCACTTGTATGAATCGATTCCTAAGCAAACCCAAATTGTATTACATGCCAAAGGCGATCCTACACCATACTAATAAAGGATTAAATCTAAGGTGTTTCCATTATTTTGATAACCACCTGTACATTTATTTCACATTTATTCATCTTTTTATCCTTATATTAATAAAAAACGTCATCTAAACATCATTTTACTTTATTTATTTTTTTAAAATCCTCTCCGAACCTAGTTGAATACCTTGTTTCTCCAATAGAAGTGAACATAAAGTGTAAAAGTATATTAAAAACCAAATTTAGAATTCATTCACATTTTACGTTTTATTATACTTATCCTAGAAGCTGTCCTTATCCTGGAAGCTGCTTTTTACGCATAAAAGAGAAATGTTTTCCATTAAATTTTCTTAATGGCTCACTGTACTTTGGGATTGATTCTTTTGATTGTAATCCGTGTCAGATTCCACTCTTTCTCTTGCTTAGATATAAAATTTTATGGTGACCATAAAATGTTCCACATTATCTCCAGCTTCTATCATCCACCACTACGAGTGCTATTTTAGTTTGATTAAAAGAATGGAACCTTTTGTCTTTCAATTTCTTAGCTATTTTTGTTCAAGGAAAAAAATTTGTTTAGATGCCCGGCACATAAATATCGTTTGACTTGTATATATAGAAAACTCTCCAATAAAAAGAGCTTATTTATCACATGTACAATATTTTCAGAATAATTACTGATAACTTACTGGCTTTATGGCCTCTATAAAATTCTTTCGGAATAAATAATTAAAGTACGAAAATTTAATAGTACAAAAAACTCGTTTTTTTTTTTTCAAAATTAAAAACATGCTTCATTTTTTTTTTCAGATATGTGGTTTCGTATCTTTTAGGTTTGTATTATCTCTTCATATGCGAAATTTTGTTTGTAATTCTTAAATTAGTTTGTTTGTAATTTGATAATTCTTAAATTATTAATATTTTTTACACTTTCATTTAACTTTATTAATTCACTTAATTTTTTCAAAAGCAAGACCACGATTTTTTGAGGTAGAGATATAACTCCATACGGTTCAACACTGGTTTATTGTTTTCTCTCTATTAAGATAATTTTTTTTCTTTTTTTACACTTTACATAATTTTTAAATTGTTATTATGCGCTTTTCAAGCGCTTGTATTTAAATCGATTTCTTTCTTGATTTTAATTTTTGGTTATTTCTTAATCACTTTTCAGATATAGCAATTAGAATTTAAACTTTATAATTATGCCAATATTATTGCAGATAATCATTCCTAAATTTTTTTCAATTTTTTGAAAAAAAAAATTTATAATTCTCAATAATTGATCCTATTATTGGAATGAAATTCGATCCATTTTCATTGTTTCATCTAATATTAAATGATGCGATTTTCCTCAATTACTGAAAGCTAAGAAAGATGTAATTTGTTTAATACATGTATAGTTTGCCTGAAGAAGATAGATTCTGATAATAAAGAAGTATGCTTGTATGTGTTCTTTCGCGCTCTGCAGGACGGGTGGTTTGACTAATAGTTACCAAATTTAGTACAGATTTTTTTAAAAGGTGGAATTTAGTTTTTTTTTTAATTTTCGATTAAGATATTAATTAATTAAAATTTAAGCGAGATCTTGGTGTTCTTCCACGATAACTCCTAAAATTATTTATGCAAAACTTAGTTTTTACAACATTTTGAAATTACAAAAATTGTATTTTTGAATATACCAATATTGTTGCAAATAAACGTTTCCTGAATTTTGTCATTTTTTTGTCTCATTCTCAATAATAAATCAAATTTATGGATTGAAATTCGAACCATTTTCATTGTTTCATCAAATATTAAATAACCTAATTTTCTTCAACTGTTGAAAAGATTTGAGTGAAAGATTTGACTATCTAATTTGACTAAAGCGTTTAATTTGTTTAATATCTGTATTGTTTGCCTGAGAATAATAGAATTAAATTACAGTACCTTTTTAAGAAGATCTATGAGTAGTTTAGTTACACTTTTAGCATTGCTTTGTAAAAGGACGTCAGTCCATTGGGATAATTCATACAGGCAATGAATTAACAAATAGAAAGTTAATAAAATTACACGAATATAGTACTTGTCACAGTTAGATATTAAGTGATATCTTGAGGGAATTATGAACCTCAAATTATGCATAAAATATTTATATAAAATAATATTCCATGCAGACCAATTTATAGCCAAAGAGGGCAATAATTGCATTATCCTCATATTAATCTGAATTTGAACAGTTCACTGTAAAACTTAAGTATGCATCAGCCTTAAATCATTGTTTATTACATAATAAATGTATTATTCCATAATCGTAACTTACATGAAACAAATGAGACTTACAAAGCCAAAAATGGCTGTTTGGCTCATAATTTGGCGATTGAAATATTTGATGAATTTCCTACCTTATTGAATACTTCTTGAATTCTATTATTTCGGACATCATTATTAGTGAATCTGATTTAGTATAGTCCATTCTAACTAAAATATTAAGGGAATACTAACAATACCACCACTGTTTCGTTCTGAATTCAAATAAATTTTTCGATTCATATAAACGTAGCACCATTATTAATAATTCCTAAATGCTTACAAAATTTCTATTTCTGTTAGTGAAAACCTTTTTTATCTGATACTTAAAGTATAGGATTAAAAAAATTTTATATAATCAATAACAAAATAATTGAATTACTTTGCCATCTAAAATATTTACTACCGCATTTCAGATGATTTTTATATCTACTGAAATGTTTCTAAGAGGCAAGAAGCAACAAATTGAAAATTTTATTGAAAAGTTTATAAGCAAATTTTTTTTGGAAAAGTTAATTAATTGTTATTACCAACTTCTTTTTTCCTTTATGGAAATCACAATTATTCTTTAATTCCTTCCGAAATTTTTTTTATCCCTGTTTCAAATTTTTCTCCACATTTCGCATATGTTCACTTGAAATTATGAATTTAATTTTCTGAAATGCTGCCATTTTATTGTAAAATCATAAGACACTATGCAGGGTGCCCCGAAATATTAATTTATTATTAATATTATTATTATTAATATTTAATATTAATTTAATAATATTTTAATTTATTATATTAATTTATTATTAAAATATTAATTTAAAACATTATTTTTCAGAAATTTTACAGCTATACGCATGCTTCCTATTAAAACATTTCATTAAATAAGGTAATAGAATAGAATAAGGTAAGAACTAATAGAATAAAGTAATAAAAGGTATAAGAACGCACTTTAAATTCTATAAAAACTGATAATAAAAAGACTAAAAATTATTTTTTATACTGACCCCAATATGTGAAAAGGTCAATTATTAAAACACACAAATACAAAATTTCACACTTTTATCTATAAAGTTTGCAAAGGTAGTAAACAGACACTTTATTAAATTAGGCCATATTATATGATGTTTGAATGGGTCTTTCGCTATACATTTCAACTAATATATATATATATATATATATATATATATATATATATATATATATATATATATATATATATATATATATATATATATATATATATATATATATGTATGTATATATATATATATATATGTATGTATATATATATATATATATATATATATATATATATATATATATATATATATATATATATATATATATTATATATATATATATATATATATATATATATATATATATATATATATATATATATATATATATATATATATATATATATATATATATATATATATATATATATATATATATATATATATATATATATATATATATATATATATATATATATATATATATATATATATATATATATATATATATATATATATATATATATATATATATATATATATATATATATATAATTATCTGGGTCAATGTATTGCAAAACATTGATCAGGAAATTCTGTTCCAAATGAGATTCTGCAAAATGTGTCAATTTAGGTAAAAAAAAAATAAAGTGAAAATTGCAAAAATAAGTAAAACGATCTACAAAAAAAACCAATTGCATAGAATCCAATTATTTTTATACACAATATACATGCAACTGTGGTGAAGGGAATGATCTAGAAAGGTATTTTGAAAAAAATGTTATAGCTAATCAAGTATTTCTGTATTGAAAATTTCACAAAATTCGTTGTTCAAAATTACATTAAACAGCTCCAAAACAAAAACTACTCAGTTCAAAGTTATATCCCTAATTCATTGCTTTTCGAACACTTGAGGTAACATATGCAAATTTCAAGGTAATATATTAATAAGTTTTTAGGATATCATGTTTTTCATATGAAATTTTTTACGAAATAAAAGTTTTTCAAAAATTTATTTAAAGTTTTCATTTGTCTTGTACTAAAAATGCTTCGTAAACATAAACAATGTTCAAAAGCAGATGTAATTGTCAATCCTTTCGGCATAAAAACTACTCAAAACGTATTATAATACGCATGGCTTGCTGATAGAACATATTATAAAATAAATTATAATTCAGGGATATAATATGTATTTGATAAAATGTTGAAAAACATTAAACTTCAAGTTGGTAGTTCCGGTTTCTTTTTCAGCTACAGTGGTTTATAAAAAATCATATATTTTAGTTTTATTTATCATACAATTAAAACAAACACAGATTTGGAAACCCAAATAAATGGGTTTTAAAATAAAACATTTTTTTTTTTTAATTTTGACCAAAACCTGCCTTTTGAATATACGCAGAGCCCTTAAAGTGTGGAACCAGAAACTGATAATTCATTATTAACTGTAATTAAAATTTAAAAAAATGACTTGTAACGGGGAGCATTTAACATAAAACGTGGAAGAAAATTATGTCAGGTGTTATATTTCCTCGGAATACAGTCATACTCCGATACAGTCTAAAATTGAAAGATAGCTTTGTTTATAATAAAATGTTCAGGAGTATATGATATTAGCCACTGTTGTGACTTTGAACTGAAAATGCTTTTAATGTGTGACATTGTAGCAGTTATCAGAGACATCCATTAATCATTAACAAAAATCTAAGGAAAAATCAGCAAAATCTTCGAGATATATAACATGGCCAGTGATAGAAACAGGCCTCATTTCAATTAAACCGAATATGGCAGCCTTCCAGACTTAAAAGAATACAATCAGGATTCTTAAATATAATAAATCAACTGTGAAGCTATTTTGTGAGAATCCAAGGACCATCAGAAAGAATATGATAGATAATCAGAATAACATATATATATATATATATATAACCAATATATATTATATATATATATATAACCAATCTTAAGTAAGAAAAAGTTTTAAAACGAAACTAAAATGAAAACGAAACAAGAACAGTTTCGAAATCGCAACTAAAATTTATAACCTATTTAAACTAAAACCAAAAAAAGAACTTCATAGTATTTATTGGATTACTCAATAGATGGCGCTGGGAGCCTACATCTGTTTACATAATTTACCGCTAGTTTTTTAAAAACAGGGAATCACAATCAATAGTTTAAAGTTTTCTTGACTGTTAATGGTATGTACTGGCCTTTTCGTTTTTATTTTTAATTTTAGTACAATTGTTTGTTTTTATTGTTATTTTTGTTATTGTCTTTTTACTTTGTTGTGGTTAATTTCTTCTTATTTGTTGTTTTATATTTCCTTTCTCTTAAAATGGTATATCTCTTGAGCATAATTTCAGGGGATTTTCGGGTCACGAGGAATCATTTTTAGACAATGTCTGTTTTCCCTCACAGAAAAAATCCCTTTCTTTGAATCCCTGCCTGAGGGTGACCCTTGAAAAAGTCTTCAGGCCGGATTCTTTTTTTATATTTTTTTAATATTTTTTATAATTTTTTTGGTTTAATTTTTTTTGATTTTTTGTTTTTCCTATTAATTTGATTCCAATACTTTTGTATATATATATATATATATATATATATATATATATATATATATATATGTTGACCCAATATATGTTGAATATTCCAAAGCAAAAAAAAGTAGACATTAAAAGAATGAAATTTTGCCAAGTTTTTAAAACTAATACTTAAATATACGACAGACATACAAGTAAAAAGAAGGGTGATGGTCAGAATGGGAATAGATTCAAAATTATATAGAGTCCTAAAATATCATTCGTTATTCAAAATAAATGAGGAGTATTAAGAATGGCAAGAACTTACTCTAATGTTATGTGCTTTGATAGCTTTGTATTTTAATACTATATTGAGTATCTTCAGTCCAAAGAAATTTATTATTTGAACAAGATGTACGGACAGAATACCAATAAATTTAATTGTTTATGATTTTAAAATATATCGACATTTTTTAATGAGATAGAAGGGGACGAAATATGCAGATTTTCCAACGTGATTTGTATAGGGAAAAGAACTTTGTTTAGCGAGAATAAGATGGTAGTTGATAAAGTTATATTTTCAACTTCCATTAGATTTCTCTCTAAATTATTTTATTGATTTACTGACTGAATTTGGGCATAGGTTTCTCTATAATATCGCATATCTATCGAAAAAAATTCTCCATCGATCTCTGGGCTGGAAGTGGACATAACTATTATCGTAAAATGAAAGATTTGCATTTATATAAAAAAATAAAATATAAAAATCTGTACTTTGACACTTCTTTTTTTTTAATATCCCTATAATTCCCTTACCTAAATCAACACGACACGTGTAAAGAAATCCCTATCAAAATCTCTCAGTATATAGTCACAGGAATAAATATTTCGTTAGATTTTCCTCTTTTCGCTCTTGTGCCTCGTCTCTCCTGCTGGTACATAAATTATGCCTCCCGGGATGGAATAAAAGCGAAGTTTAAAATTCGAAAGTGTCTTCTCTCTCTTCAGCCACGACTATGCTAAAAAATTTTGTTTACACGCAGACACATAATTTTTTTAACATAGTCGTGGCTGCAGAGTCAGGAGACACTTTCGATATATATATATACTAGCCACGTTTGGCGACCAGCCGGTTCGCCAATCTTAATGTTCGTTTAAATTTTAATAATTAAATATTTTACGCAATTCCAACTTTAATAGATTCTTCATCAAAATATTTAAAAGCTTCAAATTTTGATAGTCATATAATTCACTCATAATATTATAAAGGCCTTCCATCATAACGTAATATGTATCTCTCTAATTTTCTGTTACCTCTTGTAGAATTTATGCTTTAAATTAAAGTGGAAATAATTAATCTGCAATTAATATAATAATATTTTTTTACTGAAACAAAGAATTTTTATAATATGATTACTGATAACAGAATCACTGAGCTTTCAAACTTTATGGGCACTGAAGAATATTTTTCTTAATTTACGTAATATCTCAAGAATTTGTCAACAAAATTTTTTTCAGATTCATCATGAACAGATCGATTAATTAACAATGTTTAATTTTAAATACATCAAATACTAAGAAAATAAAATAATCGGTCGAAAACAGGTTTAAAAAAACTACTTAAAAAACGATGTACCTAAAACTATAAGCATATACAAAAAATATATATAACTAACATAAATACAATTTAATTACAAAAGCATGCAACTAACCTAAAAATAATTTAAATCACCCGTTGATAATGGTTGTCATGTCAACAATCAGAACACAATGCGCATGCGTGAATTTTCAACGCCTGTTACGGTAACGCAAATGCGTGAATTTTTCTACGCCAGTTGGGGTAACGCTATGCAGATTAGAAATTTTTAATTTCCTTTATTCTGTGTTATTTTAATTCAAAAGTACTGCAGAATGAATCTGAAAGATGGATTAATTAACAATGCTTAATTTTAAATGCATAAAACATTAAGAAAATAAACAGAATCGTTTGAAATAATCGGCCGAAAAATGTTAACCCTAGCCTCATTACTGTTGGGGAAAAAAAAACTGAAGCCTTACTCATTTGGCAGTGGGAAAAATGGAAGATTTTTTTGGTGGGAAAGTTAGTTTTTGATTAATAATTAAAATTCTAATTAAAAATTCAAAAAAGGGACCCCAGGTGCACATTCTCGACCTCTAACGTATACATGTACCAAATTTGGCAACTGTAGGTCAAATGACCTGGTCTGTAGAGAGCCAACACACACACATATTGAGCTTTATTTATAAGTATAGATATAGATTGAAAAGTTATTTGTGCTTATTTCAAAATAATTACGCTATTCACTTGTTCCTCTGCCACTGTACAAAAAATGTGTAGCTGTCCCGAATTCGGTGCTTTATGATATGCAAATAAGCAATTTATCCATGAGTTATGGAATAGAAGACGGTTTTTATTTTTAAAAAATGAAATATTCTCTATCAGATACAAAAAAAAACTGTTTATTAATATATTCTACTTTTATTTCTGAATGTTACATTAATATTTCAAAATTGTAAAAACATCCCCATTTCATTTCCAATGCCAGACAATGCAATAAATGGACTCTAATGAAAACGATGGCACAAAGGAATTTACCAGCTATTTATGAAGGCAATTCCCTAATGAACATGTGTTGCTTCGTTTTCATTTTCACACGGCCTCTCCGGGGCGCAAACGAACGGCTTCAGAAGCCCCAGCAAAGAAAGGCCGTTCATGAGTGATGAGAAATTACGTATCACGAATGCGTAAATGAAGCGGAACAGAGCCGCCTTTTGTGATTGGCTTTTCTTTGCCTCGGATTCTCATCCATCATTTTGACTTTCAAATGACCTCTGTGTGCTTTTCGCCGGAAAAGCATTTTTACAGTTTTTTTCCTTTTTTGTATAAAACATTTGTTTTTCTCTTAATACAGTATTCATTATATAGAAGCTTTAATATAAATGCACAAGCATAATTAATTTCAGTAGAAAATATAGTATAAAATCTAATTTATTTTTATGGAAAATATACACAATATTATTATTTTTTTTTTTTGTTACGTAAGCGAATAATTTTTCATCTATATATCTGCACAATTCTATTCTTTTAATTTATTTATTAATTACTTTTTTTTAATCAGAAGCAAGCGATTATTTTTAAAAATGTAAATGTATTCTGGTAGAATTGTAGTTTCGGTTAGAATCCTTGTAAAAGTGAAATTTTCTTAGGCCGCAAAAACTGCTGTTTTATATTAAATAAAATAGCTATTCATTTTTATAAATCATTTAGTTTTTATTTCACCCAAAAAAATTTTCGTGAATTTCACTCTTTAAATGCGTCCGTGAATTTGTTTTTCCTTATTGTTATTTACAATAATGGTACAAATTTACAAATTCTAGTGGCAATAATATTTGCATGGTCAAATTTGAGTTTAAATGCAATTTGGCATTTTCCATTTCATGTGGAATTCTTTTAAGTTATCATTCGCCTGTGCTACAGCAAAAAATTTTAAAATACGAATGCATTTCAGAGATTTATAATTATTGGTTTCATTTTAAAATAACTGCTTTGCAATTCAGTGCCCATAGATCAAAATCTTATATTCTGTAACATGGTCAGTCATCAACAAACTTGAATATAATTTTGCTATGAATGAAATTCAAATAAAATATTTCACATTTGTCATCAGTTATTAACCAGATAATTAAATTTCAAATGAACCAATATATAATATCTAGTACCAATAATTTGTGATTTAACTGTACTTGCAAAACAATACATTTATAATATGTGGCTGCATTCGGGAAGAATTTTTTTTTAAAAAAAGCCTCTTAAATAGTTATATTTTGAACTTTTGCATAAAAAAGATCGTAAAAACATGGATGAAACCAAAATATACCTTGAATAAAAAATTTTTAATCACGAAAAAGGTTGTGTTTTTTTTGTTTGTTTTTTTTTTTTTTTTTTGTCTAAAAATAAATATAAAGCAAAAATATTTTAGATTAGAATTTTATTGAATGATTTACTTAAATTTTGTAGACAGCTTAAGAAAATATGTTACTTTGTTCCTGAATTGAAAATAATCTGTATCTCTATTCACTCTTTTAACATAAGAGTTTGATTGGTAAATAAAATGAAATGTTCAATTCTTTTTTTCACATCGCGCAATATTAAAATAACTATAGAGTATTTTTGAATGAATAGATTATTTATTCTCTAGTTCAGGAACTGTATAACATATTGAGAAATAATTATATAAAATTCGAATTAAAAATATCGACAGGATATTAAGTTATAAGATATTTCATAAGAAAATCATACCAGGGATTAGAATTTCTGAAAATAGCCTCTAAAGATATAAAATAGCATTAAAACGTATGTAAATGGAAATATAAAAATCATCGTAACTTCCCTAAAATAATGGACTTTGAAACGAAATTCGGATGATTTTATAAAGAAATCTGTTTATACTTTAAAAATGTTAAATAATAAAAAACTGTCATATTTCCTCAAAAAGTCGACTTTTTAATGAAATTACCTACTCTAAAAAGATATATTCATCATTTTTTAAAAATTATTTATTTATTTATTACTAGCCGGCTGAAAAACAAAATACATTTCGGAGGGAAACTTAGGACTTAAGTGTAAAATGTAAAAAAGAATCCGCAATTCTTAAAATAGTAGTTCTGATCTTAACCTTGTTCCAATTAATTATATTTATTAATCTTTAAGGCATTTTATTAATGTATTTTCTGGTGTACAATACTGAAATCATGAAATTAACAGTTTTATTTTTTTAACTACTTAAATTTTAACTTGATTTGTTTCATAATTGTAAGAAAGGAATTTTATGAGACACAATCAATTCCTAATATGCAAAAACTTCAAAATTATATATATATATATATATATATATATATATATATATATATGATAATTATGATTATATAATTTTTAATGCATTCACATCTTAATCATCTGTTAATTAACTAATTTAACAAATTTAGAAAAAAAGTATTGCGTTTTGTTATCTAATAAGTAATTTAAGAAAATGTCATTTCAAATTCCATAATATAAATAAGGAATTATGAGTAAAAAAATCAAAAGTAAAAATCAAAATAATTAAAAGGGAAACATTAGTGTATTAATTAAAATTTAATTCACTAATAAATAAGATTTTTAAAAACTGGTTTAATTTGAAGACAGTGCTTTCAGATTACAACAGGAATATCCATAAAGTCTAATGTTTCTGTCCAGAGCTGTAGAATAGTACTGAATGGAACAGAAATATTTTGTTTCCACTATTCATTTGTAGATATTCACCTTACATTATGTAAATGATGTACCGCGGGACTTCTATAATATCGGACTGCGGTAATTGTGAAGTTCATGAAAAAATAAATATCTTTAAAGATGAAAGCAGAACCAATTAAAATCTTTGTAATTATCTTGACGTCTCCAATTATTATATAAAGAAACTTTATATAATAATTATTATATAAAGAAACTTTATATAATAATGGAATTATCACTTTTCATAAAACTGGCAAATGTTCAAAAATAAAATTTACAAAATATAAAATGAATGAATAAATTATTCCTGACAAATATTCTGTTCCCTGATTTTATTTAAAGTATCATTTGGATAAACAATAGTTAATAAATTTCAATTTATTTACCATTTTCAAAGACAAAATTTCAAATATAGAAAATTATTTATATTTTTAGTAACGTTTCGAGCAATTTTCTTTAATAAAAGTAGGTTAACAATTTTTTAGATATTTATCCAATAAATATGAATTCTCCTCTTTAGAAGAATTTCAGTTTAAATAAACATTTAATGCACAAGTTTATTGTGAAAGGAAATAACATATTTACCGAAATATTTTCCAAATTACTTTCATAAAAATACCTTCAAAAGCATAATGGAAGTTGAAATGCATATAAATTAAGTGAAATAATTTTATAAATTGCACTATAAGATGGAAAGTTTTATTTTAATTATTTCTCACTATTTTAATTTTTAGTCTATGATTCTTTCTTTTAAATATTAGGAAATATTGAATTTAAGCTTTTCGCCTTCACTACTAGATAACGCTGCTCGTTTAAAATCACAATTAAATTTAAATAATTTGCTTCTGTATAATAAATTCTAAAAATATTAAAATAATTTAATAACATTAAGAACACTTAATTGTTTAAATTTGAGAATACTATTTTATAAGGAAATGAATGAAAAACAATTGCAAATCATGAAACAGGTGACAGTGAAACAAAATTGTTCGAATAATCAATAAAATGCCATTTCATTAATAATATAATTATATAAAAATAATCGTTTTTAATGTAATATTTGACATGAATTGTGAGTTCTCTGTTTTAAAAATTAATAGATCATAAAATTAAACTTCTCATCTTCATCGGCAGATGGCACCACTTATCTGAAATCAAATTTTCATTAAAATTTAATCAAGTTCTGAAAATATTAAAATTATATAATATTTTCGAGGACGAAAGTTTAAAAGTATTAGTATTTCAGAAAGTGAATTAAAAATGGTCAAAAATGTTTCACTTTAAAAATATGAAACATAAGAAAGCAATAAAATTGCCTTTCGTAATTAATAATAATGACTTTATTTTAAATATCCGAGCTGACATAAATTCTGTTTCGTACTTCCACCGATGTTTACGTCCATCTTCATTTATTTCAAATCTTATCCAGTTGTCTCAAATGAGTTTAGACAAATCCTTTTCTGGTCTAGTCCTGTTTAACTAACAATGTCGGCTATGTCGTCCTAAACTAACCATCTATGACAGCTTTTGATTTTCCTGTCAGATCAGCTATTTCTAGCTGTTTCATTTCTAACTTCGAAAAGAAAATAAAGCCAGAGTGTGTGGTCTGTTCAAAACTTTCGTATGTGATAAAATTATCAGTTATATTAATATCTTCTATCCATCGGGATTTAAAATTGTGGATTGTTACTGCCTCTAGTGCTCAGATTTTTATTTTCAGGAATAAAATTTTTACACTTCTTAATACAATCAAGAAAAGTGAATATGCATATGTCTTATTTGGTTGTCTTTGATGAACTGATTAAAGCTAAAATATGAGAGAGAACTACAATAACAAGACTGCATACTAAATTTTATTTATTTGATTCATTGCATTTTTCAGTTGTCGCGTTTACATTATGCGAATGCACAAACAGATAAATGTAAACCTTTCGACGTATTTGCTGCAAAACCTTGATGCAGATCTTTAATTAACTTGCTAAATCTAGGTACCAAATTTTATTAACCTAGTTCTATGGTTTTTTTACAAACCATGATCATCTGTGTACTCATTATATTTTATTCAAATATTCGATAGAAATTTTGATAGAATTTAATAGATAGGTAGAACAAATTTAGTGTTAAAATAACATACCAAATTTTATCCTGCTCATTCTAGACTAATGCAATATTTTCTATATTTCGTAAACAAGACAGGGAAAACAAAAAAATGGCATCTTAAGAATGAAAAAAAGCTGGGAATGTCCAGCTGTAGTGTCCGAAATGTATACTTGCAGATGCCTCTAATATGAAAAAACATTAGAATATTATAATTGCATAACTTTTGAATTCATTATTTATTTACATTCTTTTATTTAATTCGATTTTTTTTAAAGATGGAAGTTTTTAATCGATTTTTCCTAAAGTGCTAGGGCTACTCGGAAATTTGGAAAACTATATGTCATCTATAGTATTGCAATATCATTAAAGTATCAGATATTAATCATTAATGAATCCCTTAACTATATTTAATTTTAATTAAATATTTATTATAAGAATAAATAATGATACATATTGGAGACTGAAATTAGAAATATCAAACAACAAGATTTTAAAGTCACTTTTATCCATGAACTAAATTGCAATATGCAATTAAGTTTTTCAATTCGGTGTATTAATACATGCACTCCAGTTTTTCAGTTAAGTCCATTAATACATGCACTTAAGTTTTTCAATTCAGTGCATTACTACTTAGTGTACTAAATTTTCTTATGGTCATTGTATCGAACTTTGTTTTACATGCAAACATTTGATATTGAAAACAGGAAAAAAAACATTTAATCGATTTTAGAATTTCTTAGGAACACTTATCTAGTTTTCTTCAAAATATAACACCTGGTAAAAAACTTAAAAATTACTTTTATTTATTTCAGTGTTTATATTGATCAGAGTTAAATTACAAAACTAACAAATATACATAAATACTTTAAAAGAAAAACTAATTACCATTGTGTAAAAATGTTTTTAAAATTAAAATTTTATGGAATTTGATATAACGCCAATAACTAAATCGGTATTAATTTGCACTTAATTTTTGAATAAATAAATAAATTACATGTCACATTCTTTCTTCAGGAGACTTGAATATTGCTTTATAACATTTCTTTGATGACTTCCAGTCTTTTTTCATTCCATAAGTAACTCTTTGGATTTGATATAAAACCTGCATATTTACTTTTCCCAACAACATGATGTGTATTTCTCTCTCTCTCTCTTTATTTCTTGAAGGTGTTTAAACAATCACAAACCTTGCCAGATCTTTTTATGAAGCTCCTTCTACTCTTTATTACATAACATCAAAACTTTCCCGTCACTAAAAAACTACAATAAACCATATCTTGCCAGAAATATTTCCAGTAAGCCAGAAAATGTCTAAATTGAAACATTTCGGGCTCGTTAGATGAATCCAAAGATAGGCAAGCTACCATTAACACCGCTCTTTTCCTCAATCAGAAAATCAAGATGCACATATGGAACCTGAGCTGAGTCTTTTATCAAGATGCGGAAAGCAAATGATGATTGTAGAAGGGGTGGATGATACTATGTACTTGCTGATGGTGAGAAATGTCCCCTCCGTGTTGGAAGCACTATCTTCTCCATGAAAAGAGAGTAATTTAGGTACATGTGAGATGGCAGCATTTGGACTGTTGCTTAATTGTAGAAATAGAGTGACATTTGGGGAACAGATTTCGAAACAAAATGAGGCATATTTAGAGGAAGACGAGGAACGTTCTTTACGAGAAGTTTTTGATCGAATATTCAGTAAAAGAGAGGAAAGAATGTTGCTCTTCGACGGTTGTTGGATGAGTAACTCTGTTGCGTAAAGTACCGACGGGGAAGTATAGTTTTGATGGTGGTGTGTTGAGCATGAGAGGAAGAAACCTTTCGTTATAACATTGATTATTTATTGCAGGAATTTCTCGGTAAATAAATAGAATGCTGTAAAAACGTAACATTCTAGTTTTATATTTAATTTAATTAGTCTTCCTCGGAGACTAGCTGTTCATCCACAATATTAATTTTGTTTGAAAGTGAGGAACTTTCTTTAGAATAACGTCTTTTAAATAAAGAGAATATAGTATAAGATGAAACCTTCTAGTTTTATATCTAATTTAATTAGTTGCCAATGGCGACTAGCTGTTCATCCACAATATTAATATTTGCTAGAAAACGAGGAATTTCTTTACGAGAAATTTTCTATCCAGTTTTCGGTGAAAGGTGTAAAAAATGTTTCTCGTCTACTGTGGTTGGACAAATAATACTGTTGAGCAAAGTACTGACAGGGAGGGGGGCGGGGGTGTAATTATGATTGTAGTGTGGTGATCAAGATAGAAAGAAACTTTTCGTTATAATGCTTATTATGTATTTGCATAAATTTCTTGGTAAATAAACAGAATACAGTATGAGATGGAACATTTTCATTTTGTATTTAATTTAATTTGATGCCCTCAGCAATCAACTGTTCGTTCACAATAGCATTAACTTAATATTCAGACCAACTTTGATAAACTACATCTTATCGTACTAGATGAAAGTACTATTTTAAATTGCACATAGCAAAATAAAGGACAATATTATTAGTTAGCTAACTTAGAAGCTCCAGAATGAATGAATTTCTTTACGGAATTACGTATTAACTGCTTATAAAATAAAGTTTACTGAAGATCAAGCATCGTAAAATTTCCGTACGTTAATTTCGTTTTACTCTTGAAGAATATAATCAAGATACAAATAGCACCACGGGTTCAGAATGGATTAATTTCTCGATGAAGTTGTGTTATTAGCGGCTTATAAAATTAAGTTTCCTAAAGATTAGTTATCATAAATCTTCAATATGCTCGTTTCAAACTGAAAGTCGATTGTCAAGAAAGTAGTGAAGAAGTACTTAAACTTATTGTACAAATTGTTGAAGTATTTGTAGACATTGTTGAAATTAGCATTGCAGATATGTAAGTCGTAAAACTGCTTGTAATACTGATAATTATTCTTTTTTTTTTATTTCATGAAAAAAAAATGACACTGTTCTTACACAAATAACTGAATCTGTTTTGTTATTACTGATTCTAAGGATATCCAGAATTTCAAGAAAGGAGGAGCTATTGCAAAAAAATAAATTGCATAAGAAAAGAATGCTATAAAATGAATGAAAGATCACAATCTGAATGCGAATTCTATAACGATTATAAAAATTACGCATAAAGCGTTAATTAAGAAAAAGATCATTCGAATGCAAATAAAGGGTAAAAAAGAATGAAATTGTTGATAGATTCTAAATACGATAATGAAGAAAGCAACGAATGGTAAAATATTAAATTGCTATCTATGTAACAGTTTGGAAAACGATTAAAACAAATTCTTTCAAATCATTTTCAAATATGTATATAGTCTAAACAGATACGTCAAATGAAATCTTATAATGAGGATATTTAATTACTATTTGATAATAATATCATAGAATCCCTTATAATTTATACGAATAAAGACACGCAAAATGATTTAGAAAAATAATTTAGATACATTTTTGGTCGAATTTTGGTTGAGAAATTTATTATCGAAATAATTATTCGCAAAATAGGGGTAGAAATAATGTTAAAATCATAAATATAAAATTCTGATTTTTATTTTATTTTTTGTGAGAAGGTGAAGAAAAACTTGTTTTAAAAGAATTTTCTTTCTTTTTTTTATATCAAAGATTTTTTTATTGCACGGTATTCTGTGTATAGTTAATCCATACAAAAAAGATTCTAAATAAATTAAAAATGCCAAATCTAATTCAGATGATTTGATATTTTATTCCATTAGCCCTTATAGCAGATTTGTAATGAAAACTAAATCTGAAATTTTCGTTTTTAGAAATACGCAAAATTGCAATCATGCCTTTCAAAAAATATAATCAACGGCTTACTATAGAAAGATTAAAAATTTAGAAATATATTTGTTAAAATAATGTAATCATCTCAAATTATTTGAAAAACACATATCAAAATATCCTCACTGCAATTGTTAAAAATAATTTAGTTTCAGGGATATCAATAAAAAATTCATCGCATTTTAGTTGTCTCTTTGAACTTTGTTCAAAGGAGATATAACAATGAATGATTATCGAAAATGGAAAAGAAAAAAAAATAAGAATGTTTATTTCTCTCAAATGAATCAAAGAAATCTTGCAAGTGCTTTATTTTCTTTCATCTCCTGAGATTTCCAATAAAAAAAAATGCTATAATAATATATCCTGAGCTCCCATTAAATGAAGGTCAATTTTTAACACAACTTTGCGAACGAAAGCCTATCATTTATTTACGCACTCGATTCTTTCAAGAATAAATAGCACTCTTTTTCATTTCAACATTTGTTTTATCAATACGAAAAAAATAGAAAAGAAAACACTGATGTCTTTTATAGAAAATTCGTCTAGAATGTTCTTTCGACTGAAGTTGTTGAAAATTGAGGAATACAGTTTTGTTTTCGTGGATTGAAACATTTGTTTTTCTCGTGTTTGTTTGCAAAAGGAAGAAGAATATTTTTTAAAAAAATTTTCAAAACTAACTACAATAAATGATTGATGTATCCCGAATTCTATCTGTATTTTTATAGACAGAATAACGATGCCTTTATTAGGAAGAAAACAAAAAGATTCAATTCTGGTTTATTATATATAGAAAGCCGATTGATGTTGAAATCAGCAAATATTTCCTAGTGCAATTTATGAAGCAATCAATAAACACTTTGAAATGTTGTGAAACTGTTAAAATAAAACAATTATTGTGTTAGTTTCCTTCAAATATACAATTCTCTTTTTTTCAAATACACAATTATAAGCATTTAATAAATAGTGTAGCGAAATATTTTTTAATATAAAATTGAAATCTGCTTTCAAAAATTTCAAATTATTATGTGAGAATATTATTATTTTTTAAAGTAGGTGTTTGTCTTAATTTATTTAAATTTTCAACCACTTTAAACCGGTTTGAAACAGTCACATGACTATGAGTTTACACATGCATCGATATTTAGAAAAACGATGAGTTTGTTCTTTTTTCCAAAACTTTTCCACGGAACCAGAAAAGAAAATTGCAAAAATCCTGTTTAAACTTTAATTTATGCATTTTGAGGCTTCAAAAACTCAAAACCAAAACAACATCATGTTCCCACATGATAACAAATACAGCCTAAATATTACATTATGGTATCAGCCAAGTGGAATGGAACATAACCAGTCAATTAATAATTAGCATCCAATAAATTGTAAAAAGTAATCATTAAGTACTTAAGTACCAAATTAAGACAATGCTATCATATTTTGTGACAGAGCGAGACTCGGTCGAGCAAAATCAAAATTGAGAACGAATACAATGTTTATTTTATTATAGCGGTGCGAATCAACACTATTTCTTAGAATTAAATAACCTATCTTCTTTACTGATAGCGTCGTTTCTTCATTTGCTATCACCACATATTCTTAAATACAATCCACTCTTAACATAAAATTAATTAATACATTCTTCTTCCATTCTTGAGCTACCTTTCAAATTTTTGGTTTCCATTTTCCCACACTATTAATAGCTAACAACGATCGAATAATGATTTTAATACTCTGATTAAGCCGGCATCCTGGCATAGGGGTAGCGCGTCTTCCCCGTGATCTGGGCGTCCCGGGTTCGAGTCCCGGTTTGGGCATGGTTGTTCTTCTATCTGTGAGATGTGTGAATGTGCCCTCCTGTAAAAAGGGGTTGTGCAAGCGAATGAGTGATGCGTGAGTGGCAAAGTCGTACTCTTGGCCCTAGTTGGCGCTGCTATAAAAAATAAGAGACGTTACCCCTCAGGCTTAAATCGCTGTCCACGTAACAGCGGGCTTGTCAGTGGCAAGTGCCATAAGAAACAAACAACTCTAATTAATGACCTTAATAGTTTAGCATGCGCATCCTTAAACAAGTTAAGATTCATTTTTTTTTTTACCAAACTTATCTGTTTCTATTTACCTGCCTACAATCTCAAGTTACTGCCTAGTCCGCTTAATCAGAAATTCGTTACTGATAGAAGACAAGATAATAACAGTTTTCTATGTCAGTCAGCTGAGTGGCCAATCAATCGATATTGTTAAAATCATTAAGGCAGTATCGACATGTACTGCGATCATCATTTATTTCAAAGCCATATATTAGCTCATGGTATAATTATACAATAAACAATTTGGAAAGAATTATATTCCATAGTTGATCCATGCGGTGTAACAATATGATGACATGTTAAACATCTAGGATTTTGCATTTCAAACATTAATATATTGCCTTTTAAATTTCAATTGAATACAGTAAATACCTTTCCCCGCAGTAAAGCTTTAAAATCCGGATATTCATTTTGACTTATCTTGCAATTTTCATTTAACCACTAAACAAGAAACCTGTTCTTATCATATTCCATCTTAGTAGATTTTCAGATAGTCGTTTCGACCATCAGTTTATAATGAAATAGGTCTTTAAAGCTTCACAAACAAATATTTGATTCACATATCTCTCGTTGCACTTAAACACACAATCTGGTTATTAAAACCCGCATCATTTACCTTAATAGCGAATCGTTGCCTTTTATCTTAATTGTTTGAATCTCCTCCGTTATAAAAGTTGTATTATCCACTGCATAAAATTAATGATTTTCCTAAGCAGTTATTAAAATTGAATATTTCCGCCCTATGCTAATAATTATTAGGGAGATAAGTAAATGAATAGCTTGAACATCATTAATAAATTTATTATCTCCATGTTGTTGATATGATATTGTATTCTAATCTCTCTCGATACCATATTTTAAATCTCTTTTATCTTTCAGTACACCTCAGTTTGAAGAAAAACAGATAATGGCAACAAATTATTCATGCATTATAATCCTGAACGTATGTAATTGATTATTTATATAAAAAAATGTAAATTTTAAGTTCACGTTTTTTAAGTTTATTACTATGAAACTCTATGCGTAGTAATTTTTAACAATCCATATAGAATGCATTATATATCCGTAGCATGTTATATGGAGTCAATTATAAATAAATATCTGATAAAACAGGGTATATGTTAATAATGAAGTTATATATATATATTTAACATTTTCTACCTTGTTATTAAGTATGTTAATAATATTTCTCACAATTGTAAGAAAAAAACGTACGTTCTACACATATTTTTTCTAGAAAAGTGGAAACTAATCTTTCTATTTTGTAATTTGGCAAAACCAAAACAAAAAGATTTTGCTCTGGAGTAAACAAACAAAAAGATTTTGTTGATAAAATTGTGTTATTCAGTGTTGTATATAACCAGAAGGGATGGCCATGTGAAACACTTTCTCGAAAATTCATCAATAAATTTCCCTCGTTCCGAACAAAGCTACGGATTTCTTATGTGACAGTGGGGAACAATAATTACGAAATATAGATCTTTGGTGTAAATTTCTCATTTCTGTTGAATTTATCGAACGAAAATGCATTTGGACGCCTTTGCCATTGCACCGACCATTGAGACCAAAATTTGACACAGAACTGTTGTATTTATACGATCCCATATCGAATTTCATTGATTTAAGTCATTGCGTTTACAAGCATGCGAAAACACAGATCGACAGGCGGTCGACTCCCTGACAAGTTTAATTCAAAATTTCAATAGAAATTGCCTTTTAAATTATAAATTTGTGTGCTAAATTTTATGTATCTAACTCTTAATGTTTTCCAATTATCAAATTCATTTGTGCTTTAAACACATAGACTTCTTCTCGTCGAATTTTATTCAACATTTGATAGAAATCTTCAGATTTTTCTTTTATATGCTAAATTTCTTTTATCCAACTCAAAGTGTTTGTGAGTTATCTTTCTCACAGGCAGACAGATATAATGTGAGGAACATGTTTTGAAGGCGAACTGCAAGAGACCTGAAGTGTGAGATCGTCAAAATTTCGAGATCAAATTTTTAGACGATTACAATACTTTCTCTCTACTTCGTTTGCAAGAAGTAGCAAGTGCTCTTCAGTGCTTATGATAAGTGTTTATTTGTGAGATCAAATTAAAATCTTAGTTTTTCTTTTAAATTTATAGAATTTTTAGAGTGTCAGGGAGGGGGGCACGTCGTAACTCAGGATGAGAAGCTTCCGGCATGATGGTTGGTTCTCGCATGATGGTTTCTGGTGGATACACAAAAAGGCGGGGGGGATAGCTTCCCCCATCGATGACGAGATGTATTTCCTTAGGGAAGGGTTGTATCGTGGACAGTGATGGCCCTTAGGACACAACCACAGTTCCTACCTAAGTTGCTGTTGCGGCGGTCCGGTCATTCAGACTTTTCTGTGTGCATTCCAGAGGGTCGGAGTAAATAGTTTGTAGTTACAGAATTTCTTTAACATCTAAAGCATATTAGCAAGAAATTTACACGATCAATAAGTTCTAATTCAGTGCTTCTCCCTTCACAATTCCTTATGTATCTCGAAAAAGCCCTCTCTTTCAAATAAGTTGTATTTCTTGTTCTGATTCTGTGATTGTTATTTACAGATCATGATTTTAGACTTGAGCAAAAGAACGACCTTGACAAGACATTCAACAATTGCCTCAATTATTTCAGTTTCATGTATACATGATTAGAGATATGGCAGAACTCCGACTTTCTTCGCATATTTTCTTAAATATAAAGAAGAAACTATTTGAATAAAACCCATAATCAAAGAGAGTCATAGAGAAAGACGCCTTTCAATTGTAAATTAATTTCCTAATATAAATAAAAACCAGCGTAATATTTGTAGAAGAATTCATATAATCGCATTCCATATTTTTAAAACATACTGAAATTGATTAGAAAAGAAAAATAAATGGATCTTCAAAAAATCTATATTTAAATTTTCACTTCGATTTCTTTTCTTGATTTAAATATGTAATAATATTTACTTGAAATTAATGCAAATACAAACACTTTTGAAATCAAGAAATCCGTCATTGTTTAGTCAAAGATAGTAAATAAATTTTTCATTATGAATTATTTATAGTGTCCTTGAATAAGGAAGTTAGTACAGAAAGCACATAAAGTGAGAACGAGTAAAAGAATGGATAAATTCTTCTCAGTCACTAAGACAACTGTATCTGAAAATGTCTTGGGAATATATTCAATTATTCACAGCTTTCCTTCTTTTTGGAAAGTTAAGATGTTATTCTAAGAAAAATATCTTTTTTATTTATTTATTTACTTTTTTTTAATTTGAAACTAGGAACTTTTTCTTCCATAATTTACTAATCGTTAGAAAAATCTTAACTTACTTCTAGCTACACAGATCCCATGAAAATTTTGTTTTTAATAAATAAATAAAATTAGAATAATAAGGATGGAAAAATCAATATTTTGTAAATATAGCTAAGAAAATTATTTTATTATGCTTGCGTCATTAGTCTGATTAAAATGCCACAATTCTTTGAAGAATAAATTGAAAAATAAATATTTAAATAAAAAATTCTTAATTTAAAACATTCATTTGTGGATTTTAATTACAAGCACAAATTTTCTAGGCAATCTATATATAGGTTTAAATCTGATTGGACTAGAAAACTATTTTATATTTTTTAGTCTGTTTCATAAATATGACATATCAAAAAATATTTTAAGTAATTATGTTCTGCTTTTAAGTCTTGAGTGGATGAAATTTTGAAATCGATTTTAAATTAATTTCACATTAAATGAATGACTTATCATAGAGAAACCTGTCGTTCGGTAATCCATCTGTCAGTAATAAAAGTTTTTAATCGATTGCGAAATTTGTACCGCGCATACAAATAAACAAACGAATAAAAAAGCCAGTTAGAATTTCACTGTCACTCAGTTATGAGTTATTATTAAAGTTTCAATATTCTAGCTCATCGGGAAGTTAATTTAAAATTGATTGCAAAATTTGTATCTCACAGACAAACAGATAGAAAAGGAAGCAAGTTAATGAAAAACGTGTTAAAAAGATTTAAGTAACTGATGCTAATAGAAAAATAATAAATTTGGCAGATTGTGGAAGAATTTATTTAGACTGCAGTGTGACAGCCTTATGAATTTCCAGAATACTACATCAGAGATGTCAAAAACTACGTTAAAGAGCGCTGATTAGGACAAACCCTATTTCAGACCATATTTACAATTACTACATTTCTACTTTACAGATTGGATGCTCGTCCATCTACAATAATCACAATGTCTGTTCGTAGGCAGACCATATTTACAATTACTACATTTCTACTTTACAGATTGGATGCTCGTCCATCTACAATAATCACAATGTCTGTTCGTAGGCACAGCAACAAAGACAAGCATATATACATTGATATTCTTCAATAGATTTAAATACCAATTGTGATTATCGTATACCCAATGTCTTCCGATTCTAAAAAAAGAGCTGCGAATTAAGATCTCAAATTAAGAGACTGCCTCAAAGCAAGGGCATAAAAACTTGAAGAAAGAATGCTTCGAATCTTATAGTAAAAAGTATTAAAATTGAAGCCTTAATTGATTCCTATTTCAAAAGACAGGAAACTGCTGGTCACTTAAATCACATTTTAAAAATGCACCAAACAATGGATGCATTTATTAAGGGTTAATACTCCAAACGCAATGTTTGTCTACGATTATCTGGTGTTGGAAAGTCGTTTTTTTTTATTTATTTATGTTGTTGTTGTTTCTCATGGTACTTGCCATGGACAAGCCCGCTGTTACGAAGACAGCGATTTAAGCCGGTGGGGGAGCGTCTCTTGTTGTTTTTTTTTAGTAACGCCAACTAGGGTCAAGATTACGACTTAGCTACTCACGCATCACATTTGCTTGCAAAACCCCTTTTTACAACGGGGCACATTCACACACCTCACTGAGAGAACAGAAGAAAAACAACCATGCCCGAAACGGGACTCGAACCCAAGACGCCCAGATCACGGAGAAAAAACACGCTACCCCTATTCCAGGACGCCGGCTTATTTTTTTATTTATTTTGTTATCAACTGATTTAGTCTTTTACTATTATGTTGTCGATTTATTTTATGCTATTAAATGGTAATATATAAATAACTTAAAGTTTCAGTGATAATTTAAGAAAAGGTTCATTTTTTTTTTCAAATTCTACATATAAACATCGATTAGAAAATAAGCACAAAGAACGTTCATATACAATATCAGAACAATTAATTTGTATGTTTCTAAACATTTCGAAATAAATAGAGTGTCATTCTTTGAAGTTTCTTTTGAAATTCAGTTTAAACTACTAATTCAGACACTAAATTTAACTGACTTCTAAATTTCCAAGAAAAAAATAGTAAAGCCGATACTCCCACGTCCAATATCGATTGAATTTTGAGCGTGGGAGTATTAAACAGAATTCTTAACTTTCACCTTTTCTTAGCATATTTATTGGCTTCAACATATTATCTAAAACAATTTAAACTCCCACTCTCGAATCTTGTAAACAAAGCGTTAGTTATTTGAATACGTAACTTACTCTTTTAAACTGAACTTTCGGTTATGTATTAAAAATTAAAGGCTGAAAGTGTTCCAACTGTAAAAATGAAAAATTTCTCTAACAAGCCAACTCTTTGGCAGAGTAATTTTACCAATAATGTAACAAATGAGTAATTAGAGCCAACATTACCGTAAAGAACCATAAAGTGGAATGGGAAGTGGAAAGCACATAAATATGGGGAAAATATGTATATTTGATTCTATTTCTCGTATAAAAGTAATAGTTTATTGCTTATATTTCTGTTATTTATTACTTAGATTACTGTAAAACGATTAATTATATTATTTAACCATTACGGCGAAAATTCATAACAATTAGATTGTCACATTAATATATTAGTAATATTTCCTCTCACCGAAAAATATGGTATAGCTAAGTAATTTTTGTCCTAACTAATATTATAAATTCTCAAATAGTATCAAAATTATTGGAGATAGAAAATTTAATGATGGTATGCGTAATCATAATTTGAAATATAAAAGTAATTTCATTTTAGTCGAGATTTCGCTTTGTCTAGGTTTCTTGAGAATGCAATGCAATCTGGTTAGCGAAACTAAAAAAAAAAGAAGGTCATTTTCGAATAAAAAATATTTGGGAAGGAGTAAAGACAAAAACATTATGATTTTATATCTGATTACAAAATATAATTTTGAATGTAAAAGATTTCAAAATTCTCTTTGTGGAATATTCTTATTATCTTTATTAAAACTTTCAACGCTACCCACGAGATATTTCGTCGTTCAGATATTTCCAATTATATTGGAAAAAACTGGAAATTAAATTGGTACCACTAAAAAGATTATTTTTTGAATCTTAATACATTATCACTAAAGATGGATTAGATAAAAACTCCATGAAAACACAAATATCAAATATCAATGGAAGTATCTGAAAGACGAGATATCTCATCGGTAGCGTTGAAAGTATTAAAGGTAAAATTATTTTTGTGAAGATTATAGAAGGTACATCACTAATTACATAGTAACAGATAGGCATTTAAATGATTCATTCAAAAAAACCTCTAAGTCCTTTTTGTATTTTTCGTTCATGTAGTCTGTCATCTTTTCATTGAGGATGTCAACCAGCTCTGACTCTTGCATTGTTCAACTAATCTTAAATTAAACTAAAATAAAAAATTTAAGAGAAGAAATATTACTTTATAATACGCAATACGCTATAGCTGGTAAAATATCATTATTAATTCTTATATTAACTTTGTCAATACTGAAAGGCCCCAAATGTCCGTTCAAAGAAACTGTGGCTGATGCCCAAGCTACCTGCATATCAATCTGAAATTCTCCCTCTCCTTACATTGTTATGATTGAATATATGCTCCGTTTCCTTGCATTATAAATGATCGCCTAGTTGGATTTGTGGAACAGGGAGATTATTCTGAGAACTTTCAAAAAATATGCTTGCATAGATTTGTTTTGCAGCTATTATGTAAATGGGATACTATTTTGTATATCAACTTTTCAAGAACAGGGGCTGATGAGGAGGGCAAAAAAATTCTTGTCTTTTAAGCAAAATTTTCTTTTATACTGCATAATAAACATAAAACCCATAACAAACCATCGCCCCCCCCCAAACTGGACTGCGAATATTGTTCTTTCCAAATTTAATAGAAATCTACAAATTTGTTGTAAATACCAAATTGGTTTAAAGATATGCAGATAGACCGTGGGTTGTTTTTTTAAGGGTAGGTTTGTTACTTAGGGATCTGTCAAAATCCCAATTTCGATATTGAGAAATATAAATGTTAAGAAGTAAAACTCAAATCACTGAAGTATTATAGTCGGATATTGAAAGATAGCAAACTCATAACTTAGAAACACATCTAATGTTGTAAAATAACCGTCCATTGCAACTTTGCTCTTTTAGCCATATCATTCTGACTCTGTGATCAAGTCAATGTTTTATCACAATGCTGTTTTTGATGTTTTCAAACATTTGTACATAAAATTTACAAGATCTATTCAAATGAAAAGGTACGAAACTTCCTAACAACGCAACCGTTAATATATTTGGCTACGCCGCTAAGGGAGAACGTAGCGAGACATCTAGGGATGCGATTGGAGTCTCTGGCGTAGATCGGAGCATGTGCGGGAGCTCGCATGAGCAGATTAGAACAGAGACTCTTATAAGGCACGCCGTCCAATTGACGTGGCGTGTTGAATTCCTCGAGCACAGAAGAACCATTAATTCCGATGTGTACTGTGAGACACTCCGAAGACTACGCAGATCCATCAAGAACAAAAGACTGCGGCTTCTTACGAAGGGTGTAGTTCTACTCCATGATAACGCGCGTACATACGTCTCCAGGATCACACAGGTGCAAGTGGCCAAGTTCAAGTGGAAGCATCTCGACCCTCTGCCTTACAGCCCGGACATATCGCCGTGCGATTTTCAGATGTTTGGTCCTCTGAAAAAAGATCTGAAAGTGAAGCACTTTAACTCGGACGGCGAACTCAGGGACGCTGTAAAGGACTGGTTCTCGTCACGGCCACAGCAATTCTGGGAACAAGGATTCTTTCTACGTAGTTAATCAATGGGATCGTTGAGCTCAGGTCTATGGTGTATACTTTGAATAAAGTCTTTATTTATACCCACAGTGTCGCTTCGTACCTTCATACCTTTTCATTTGAACACCCCATGTAATTCTTTTTGTTAAAAGTAAAGAAGCCAAATATTGATATCAAGAAATAATAATATGAATAAATGAACAAATAATTACGTGGAAAAAATAAGAAGTTTCTAAGTTAGTTAAAATAAGAAATAGAATTTCGGCATAGTATACTTTATACATACTTTAAAACAATATCTGAAGTATATAAACCACTAGTGACTATACTTTTTTAAATCGCATACCTAGCATATAAGATGAATCAAAATTTTTTATTTATTTTCTGCTTGTTAAATTTCTTTTTTGCAATGCAAGTCAATATAAAGTGTCAGAAACATCCGTGGGCACTTTACCAAGCTATAAAGCAGGATGTTTAAAAAAAATCTAAAAACATATTCTTGATCGAATTTTATTTGTATTCTAGTGTCTTCTGAAAATGCTATGCATTCCGTTTAAATTTCAAACTGTCTGCATACAAAAGAAACTAGTAGACGGCTATAAATTTTCTAGACATTTAAAGTGTTGCTATACTTTAGAAACTATTCGTTGAAATAGACATTTACGGTTGGACCATCTGCTTCGTAAATATTTCTTCTGTCTTGGTGTGCTGTCAGTAAGCATCTGAAACAATCGTAATCACCTTCTTTTGCAGAGTTAACTCAGCACTCTAAGAGAGGGTCACTAACAATTTTTCTTGGAACCGAATACTATTCTTCTTCGGACGCTTGTTCGGCTATTTTATTTTCGAACTCTGATCAAAGAAAACAATTTGGTTAAATTTACACAATTATTTGTACTTTAAAGACGAATAGAGATAATTTGATGATTTTTCAAACACACTCTTTAAAATCAGCTTTGTTTATTATTTTTACCTAACACAAGTATGGTTTAATAACTTTAAAAATTAGCAGGAAGACGAACAGCGATAATTTGATAATTGTTCAAATATGCTATTTAAATTCAGTTTTGTTTAATATTTATCTAACACAAGTATGATTTAATGATGGTAAAAATTAGAAGGAAGACGGACAGAGAAAATTTAATGATTGTTCAAACATGTTATTAAAATCAGTTTGTTTAATATTTACATAACACAAGTACGGATAAAAACACTAAATAAAAGAAGGAAGACGAACAGCAATAATTTGATGATTGCTCAAACATGCAATTTGTCAGGATTAGTTCCCCTTTCTAACACCAGATGGTAGCACATTCCCGTGTTCTTGAAAGTTTTGCAGAAAAAATTTCTTGTTTTTGCTTGGCAGTCAGAAGAGAAGACGTCCACGTGAGCGTGAGCGATCAGTAGTTCTCGAGGAAAAGCAAAGCAAAGTCATTTTAACTATCACGCGGAAACCCAGCAAGTTTCTCGTTAAATTAGTAGTTTATGAAGAAAATAATTTTTATTGTCTTGAAGAAATATTCGTAACTGTGACATGGAATTGCTTATCCGAAATTGTATAAAAATAAGGTGTGGAATGGATCGGTGTGATAAATGGATGACTAGCCAAGAAAATTGTTTCCTGATTTTTTTTTTTTTTTTTTTTTTTTTTTTATAGAATCTTTTAATTTTTGAAAATAGGAGAACAAGGTATGTGCTCACGAACAGTGCAGAAAAAATTCGTTAGAGAAATGTCCCAATATTCGACACTATTTAAAATCATTTTTGTTTATTTATATAATACAAATATGACTAAAAAAGCTTAAAAAATAGAAGGACGACGAACAACGAAAATTTGATAATTGTTCTAACATCCTATTTAAAATCAGTTTTGTTTGATATTGACCGTTATGTTACAGTTATGTTTGATATTTATTTATTTTTTGTTTTGATTTTGACAGGTATGGTTAATAACGATAAAAAACAGAAGGATCATCGATATAGTCTACAAAATGCGTTATGACTAAAATAATTTATTAATAGGAAAGCAATCTAAAACAAATATTTGTCTTATGTTTGCTCTTTCATGAAAACTCTTCAATACAAGTATCAAATTTAGTATTTTATTTTTCTTGTACTGAACTGTCGATGCACTGTTTCAAGGTATGCTTTCTGAAAGAAAGGATGAAGGGCCCGTGAAATTGATTTCTGCTTTTGTAACTTTCTTACTTATGGACAAAATCATTTTTATTGCAATGCCTTTTCATATAACGGGCTTTAAAAAAATACTATACAATTTAATAACTATCACTGATACTAATAATCATCAGAAATGTTTCAACTTACCATACGAATAGAAGAAAGTCAAAATTCTGATTATCATTCAGGAAACCACTTAAAATTGTTTCTAAATGGATGATTTTGAAAACAGAGATTAGAAACTATCCAAAAAAAGTTGCAATAGTCACTACTTTCTGGTAATAAATTAAACTTTGGTATCATTTCATTTATAAAAAATTGTATTCAATTTAATAAAAATTGTATAAATGACCGTAGGAAAAGTTTTATGTTTATATGAAAATATTTTTCTTCGTTATAATCTTCTTTGTTATAATATAAATATGCATATTATTTTCGTTATAGATATTTATCATACATTCTCTATTAATGCAGAAAATATTAAATTTATATAATTTTATTATAGTAAATATTCAATATAATAACATCTTTATTACTAAAGAAATTGTTTTCATTTTAACTCTCATTTAGCTGTTTAGCATTTAGCATTAAGTTTAATCATCTAGGAAGAATTTTTTTACTAAATGGATTGCTTTACGATTCAACAATATTAATTACGAACTTTTCATTTCTTGTCCGATTTGATCCTATATTTATTAAATCAAGAAAAGATAATAGAAAAATTGAGCACAATAACTACATTATCTATAACGATGCTGATTTTAAGATATGCAGAATTTGTATAAATATTGTTTTTTTTTCCTTGTTGTTGTTAAAATACTGAACTTATTATTGTTGTTGTGAGCAGTTTTGACAAAATAATAATTTCAATTCTCAGAAATCAGAAATTATTATCTAAAAAAATTTTATTAATCAGAAAATTACAAAATAAAAACTTTTCGTTGTTTTTGTATGAATCTCTAAATGGAAATTTTGTCCTTAAATTTTGGCATGAAAGGCAAAAAAATAGATATTTTTTTAATTAATTTGACCATTTTTAATAATTAGTGGAGATTAATATCTTTTGGGGAAATGATTAACATTTAACATCATTGATAAGGCTTAGTTCATAATAAATCGTAAGAGATAAAAGACACCTTAAATTCAAAAATGTAAAAGGCTCTTCATTATTTCAATAGAATGATTCTTAATTGATCAATTAATAGCGAAATTTATTTTTTAAAATCCCTCAAGGCCCCCCCCCCTTCTTCTGTTTCTAACACATATACAGGCAATACAAATGATTGCATAATAAAATTGCAAAAAAATCATAATAAAGAGAATAAGATTTCATTTTTATTAGATAAAGATATTACGTATCGACCGCGCCAAAATGGAGATATGGATTGATGTGTTTACATGTCGAACGCACTTAACTGGATAATTATGTTAAAATATCCGATATTTCGTAAAATTTGAAAAAATTTCATTTAAATAGAAACTGAGATCTGCTATAAATTCTGAAAATATTGCAGCATAAAATTGGTTTTTACATCATGTTGAAGATCAAACAATAATCTTTTCAATGATCATTGAATTATACTCTTTTATTTCTATTTTTGTAAAATTTGGTTTTAAGACAGTAACAGTAAATTTAAAAAGTAGAACAATTTATCAATGAATACTAAGAAATTATTATTTTGAATAATGTATAACCTAAATGATTCATTAGGAGGAATAATTTAATTAATTATGACTATCACTTTTTGATATAAATCGTAATATATTAGTCTACTCCGGTGTATAGTCTGTTCCCTGGATCTTAATTTGAGTCATTCCCCATAGATCATAAGAATTCATAACAATACGATCATTTATACTTGGAGAACCGTACCGGAAATGCTCATGAAAACAAAAAGAAATAATTTATTTTGGTTAATTAATATTATTTGTCAAGAATACAGTACTAGACCATAGGTGCTAAAATAAATGGCTAAAATTGTAGGTTTTCAAGGTTTTGAGAAACATTTTAGAAACTTGTAAAAGGTTTCGAATTAAAGTTCGAAATTAATTACTTGTTATTGAATAATTGCTTTAATCAAAATTATAAGTGAAATGAGAATAATAAAGCCAATAAAAGGATAGTCTAAGGAAAGAAGAGTTATTAAAAGTTCTCTTATATTCATTTGAAATTTATTATAAATATGATCTTTATTTCTATCATTTTTGAGATGGATAGTTATTACTCTATCACCTGAAGCGTATATTTAATTTTCATGAGTTTTGTTTTAAAATAGCTATTGCTTCTCACAGATTCAAATCTATATGTAGGGTCCGTCATTAATTCGTACATAAAAGAATCTTCAAAAACTCATAAAGAACATCATGGTCAGAAAAAATTTCAGTTTGTGTGAATGTGATTAAAAAGACATTGGGTTGTTTCCATTGGATTTTTCATTGATATTTTCATTTGATTGTTTCAAAGAGAGAGAGAGAGACTTATAATAAAGCTCAATGCGTGTGTGTGTTGGTGCTCTACAGGCCAGACTATTTGACCGACAGTTACCAAATTTGGTACATGTATACCTTGGAGGTCGGGAATGTGCACCTCGGAGGCCTTTTTTTTAATTTTTAATTAGAATTTTAATTAATTAAAAATTAAGCAAGATTTTGACTTTTTTCTGCTATAAATTCTGAAAATATTGCAGCATAAAATTGGTTTTTACATCATGTTGAAGATCAAACAATAATCTTTTCAATGATACGTACGTTTTAACCAACTAATTAAATTTCTGTTTTTTAATGATTTTTTTTTAAAAATCTATACTTCTATTATAAATGTGAAAATTTGGATGGATGGATGGATGTTCGTTACTCATTCAAGCCAGAACAGCTGAACGAAATTGGATGAAATTTGGCACAGAGATAGATTATAGTCTGGAATAGGACATAGGCTAATATATATCCAGGTTAATTGAGTGGTTTCCCACCAAAATATCTTTTCATTTCCCCACCACCAAACGAGTAAGGCTTCAGTTTTTTCGAGCTAATGAGGTTAGGCTTAACATGTTTTTGATCGATTATTTCAAACGGTTTTGTTTATTTTCTTAATGTTTGATGTATTTAAAATTAAACATTGTTAATTAATCGATCTTTTGGATTCATTCTGAAGTACTTTTGAATTAAAATAAAACGGAATAAATAAATAAAAATTTCTAATCTGCGTAGCGTTACACCAATTGTAGAAAATTCACGCATTTATGAGTGAATTATATGACTATCAAAATTTGAAGCTTTAAAATATTTTGATGAAGAATCTATTAAAATAGGAGTTATATAAAATATTTAATTATTAAAATTTTAACCAGCATTAAGCTTGTCATACCGGCTGGTCGCCAAAGGCTGTTAGTATATATATATATATATATATATATATATACTACTCTCAAACTGTATTAGGCGTAATAAGAGCCTCACTTGCCAAATAAATAGAAACGGTAATCATACTGAACACCTTTTATTTTAAAATGAATACACAGTGTTATGTTATTCTTATCTGATTTTCATAAATAGTGGGTATGGAAGCCTTTTTTTGTTTATTTTTTGAATCAATTTTAATATATGAGTCTTTCTGATCATATTCGAACGAATCGAATTTTTTCGAATATTACTTCTTTTATTATGAATTTCAAAAATTTTCATGAAATTTATAAACCATCTTTTACTTAAACTGACTTGAAAACTTTCCTAGAAATTAAAATTAGATAATGAAACGTTTTAGATTAATGAAACACTTTCTTCCCGTTAGAATCGTAAAGCATTTTGAAGCTTCTATTTCTTCTTTATCATCGTCTTTTTCCGAAGAATGTAATTCAATAAACATGCAGAACATATTTTGAATATTTCCGAATTGGTTGCAGCGAATTCATACAGCTTAAATTATTCCCATCATTGACTTTCTTCATGGTAAAAAGTTAATAAAAACAAGAAACTTCCAAGCTATTTATTCCTCTCCATTATTAGGGAGTCTGCTTCGTACACAGTGTGACGTCCCGCCTTAAAAAATTAGCAGACAGCGAAATCTTTCGCAGAGAAAAATGTGTTGTGGAATTCCAAAACTTCTGTCCTGCATGTATCATTTAGGATTGTACAACATGGAAAGTGGATTACGAAACTACGAAGGAAAAACGGAAGACATCCGTTGTTAGAACCAAGCTCTGTTTCGCTTCTTTCATTTACTAGACCGCCTTTAATAAATTAAAATGTGGTCGCTTAAGGGAAATTGAATGGCTTCAACTGTGTACCTTTACTTGCACTTTTTCTGTCTTTGTAACTATCTTTGCAAAGACACCCATGTGCAGATATTTAATATCTACTATCTGCCACATCAAATTAAACCTTTTTAACTTTAAAACAATATGACATATATTTACTTCTTTTTAATTGAAGAATCTATTGTCATTATATATTTTTTATTCATTTATTGATATAAATAGTATTATAACGTTAAAAATAAATGTTATCATTTATTGAATTGCTAGTTATAGTGTAATTATTGAAACAAAGAAGTCGTCTTTAGTAGTATGCCGCTTCATCAAATATTATTTATTATTTATTTATTTAGATAGCATTGTAAAGTTAAAAATAAGTATTAACATTTATTGTATTGTTAATTATAATGTAATTATCAAAACAGAAAAGTGGTGTTTAGTTGTATGTCGTTTCCTCAAATATGCAATCCATTATTTATTCATTCTATATGAAGTTGTAGAAGATACTTCAAAAATGAATGGAAGGTTTTTAATGTGTGTTATAATTATATTAATTCACTATCATTTTCTAAACTTTTGTGCAAGATTATTTATTGATTTTCTTATAAACCAACAAAAAAAATAATGATTTTTTCATGGCTCAAATAGTACTATCCTTAGATTGTCATAATGTTTTATTGTTGTACATATTCAGAAATGGATTAATTCATAATTTTAAGACTAGTTTTCGCAATTTTTCCTAGAACCACCATAGCTTCATACTCATTTTAGTGACCCTCTTACCTTTACAGATTTTAGAAGGAACGCTTATCAAATGTGGAACAGAACTAAATATAAGTTCCTATTTACAATGATCCTTGAATTTGTTTTAGTATCCTTATTACTTACAGATATATCTTTCTTACACTTTAAAGCTTATTCTTCCCATGTTTGTGACTTAAAGTATCTATGTATTGATTTATTAGGTCAAAACTCTTTACATATTTTCTCTCATTTGACGTTCTTTATACAATTCCCTCATACAATATTCATTAAAAGCAAAATTTTCACCATTTTAATACATGTTGCTTTTCATAAAACAGTTTGTATTTGCTGTTTCTTAGTTGAGATATCTAATTTTCCAGCCTATCCTTTATCCCTATTTAATTTCCTTTTCTATTTTTCGCATCTTTCATTTTGGACACTGTTGCATGTTTGGATCCGCCAAGGTGGAAGAACGTTAAATCTTTCGACTAGTTTCCTCACTATATCGAAATTAAATCCCTCACTGACAGCATTTATTCGTCTAATGAAGAATTTTCTCATAGATCTGACAGAAATGCAATAGTAATGGCTCTATTTGCGTGATTAATCTATTCAATATGATTATAAGAAGAAGAATTTAATTTAGTTTTTAATCCATTCAGCTTTAAGAATAGTTTCAGAAGGGACAAGTGAATGATACGATGGCATTGTGCTGTTGCAATATCCGGTATATTTAACTCTTTCTTTATAAGAAAGTTACTAATTAGTTCCTTCAAGGTCAATGGCTGGCCGTGAAAGGAGGCTTTAATTATTGATTCATGCGTTAAAAAAACGTAAAAAAGATAAGCTATGATAGGAAGTCATAGCCCAATCGCCTTTCCTTTGCCTCTAGAATTTGCAAGTGCGCTATCTTTCACTTCAGGTTATCGATTGGTGAATCAATCTTATTAGGATCACGTAGTTTCCTGTTGTGGCTCAGCGATTGTCCCTATGTAAACAGAGCTTCACTTTTCTCTGGCAATATTATCTCTTCGCAAGTAACATTATCCACGTTTTAGATTTCCGGAAGGAAATTTAAACTTTGAATAGCTCGATTTAAAGATCATAAATGATCCTTCAATATTTCGGTAGCGTTTAAAAGTATTTATAAACCACACAAGGCTTAACATTATACTCATTTCAATATAGTACTAACTGATTTATCAAGTTATCGTATATTGAATGAGTAAACTTAATATCTGTTGTTGTGTGTTGTGACTTATGGCACTTTACAAGCCCGCTGACAGTTATCTGTCAGAGATTTTAAACCGAGTGAGTGTCTCTTGTTTCTTCAGTAGAGCCAACTAGGGCCAAAAGTACGATTTAGCTACTTCATACGTCACATTCACTTGGACAACCCCTTTTTACAAAGGGACACATTCACACACCTCACAGATAGAACACAGAAGGAAAACAACCATGCCCTAACAGGGACCAGAAGATGGGACGCCCAGATCAAGGGCGAGATCAAGTCGCGCTACCCTTGTGCAAGGACGCCGGCACTTGATATCTTTCAGATGTTTATGAAGAAATTTGATTTTTAACATCGCATTTATTTATAAAGAGTTAGTTATTTCGCATGTATGTAGTGGAATTTTATGAGGATTTCATAACTGATCAAAAACCCTGAAGCTGTAGAAAATCTTTTCCTCAAACATTTCCTCTAAACCAACTTCTTAGGACCAACAATTTCAAATTTATCTATAACTTGCAGAAATATACCATTTCTTGAAGATGGCAGTTAGTCCAACGAGTTTAACCTTTCATGCCTTTGTGTTCAAAATTTTCCATAATTTACTATTTTTTATTATGTTTCCTCCACAGTATATTCTCTTTATTCAAATTATAATATCAAAAAAGTCCAAAGTAAATGTAGCTGTGTATGGTGTGACTTGTGTACTGAATGAGTGATATATACCAAACAAAAACGTCACAAACCATATCTCCGTTTCCTTTCTAACTTCACGGGGATCACTAGAAACTTTTGCAGCTGTTTGCACTTTATGATCAAATGACACTAAAACAATTTCTCCAGTTTTTCTGAGCGAGCTCCATGTCCCTTCTCAGTGAGTAAAATAGAGGTTTCCTGGTGAAAAAAAAGACAGTCGAAAAGTAATTTTTCCAGCGTGTGGGAAATGTGCTATCTCCCAAAAAGTACAAAAAGTATCGGAGAAACTTTATTTATTGGCCGACTTGTTGTTAGGATTTTATGATCAATTTCGAAGACGTTGCAAGAAGAGCTAGCTGATAAACAAAGCCTTAAAAAAATAGTAAAAAAATATTTTCCTTCTTTCTCGATTTTTAGTTTATCCCGCCTTTTATTTCAGCAACGAAAAACAAAAAAAGGTTTAAAAATTACGTTTTCTTTTTTCTTTTTCATGCTATAACCAATCTAATAAAGTTTAACCAAGAAAAAGATCAACGATGCTAAATTTTTCTTAAACTCTTCTTATAGACCCAAATTTAAAACTAAAGCTCAACTTAGCTTAGATTTTTGATTTTATATTTATCGCCTCAAGAACAGTGAAACGTTAGGTAAATTGGTCTTTACCTCAAACGAGATTGAATCACTTCATAGCTTTTGGGAAAGAAAAACAGTTGCCTATTTTCTGGAAGAGGCCAGATATTTTTATTTTATCTAAATACTTTTACCTAAATAGTGCTCTAAATCAAGAACTAGAGACTAAAATGGTTCTTTTCAGAAAAAAAGTTTAGCAAGAAAAGAAATGAAATCAAAAATTTTCAGTGAAAATAAAATTGCTTCATAGTTTTGCTCTATTTGTACTCATAAAAAAAATTTCCAAATGAACATCGGTTATTTCCGGCGTCCTGGTATTGGAGTAGCACGTCTTTCTCATGATCTGGGTGTCCCGGGTTCGAGTCCTGATTGGGCTTGGTTGTTCTTCATCTATGTTCTATCTGTGAGAGGTGCGAATGTACCCCCCGCACTTTAAAAAGATGTTGTGAATGTAACACATGAGTAGCTAAGACGTACTCTTGGCCCTAGATGACGCTACTGCAAAAAGAGACACTCACTCAGTTTAAAATCGCTGATTTCCTCAGCGGGATTGTCTATGAGAAGTAACACAAGGAAGAACAGCGTCTGTTAGTTATAAAATCCCGTTTGTAGCTTAATAAGTTATAAATAGTTTTGAGTTACGAAAATAAAGAATAGAATTAAATCATGTTTCATTCTATTTTTTTCTTTAAAACTCTGCCTCCTTTATCAAAAAATAATTCAAATATAATTGTAATTATGATTGTTTTTATAATTTTTAATGCTGCGTTGTAATCTATTCTATTATAGAAGCATGGTGATTATATATATATTTTTTAATTTCTCTATAATGCTTCAATATAGAACACTTTTGGAAAATATGTGAATTCGTTAAATATTTCATTTTTAGTGCAGTATAAAACAAACATCATTTTAATTTTATGGTACATATCTTACTAACTTGTATTTTGCTTCTTATTTTGATGACGACAGATGACTAGGGAAAAAAGCAGTTATATTATTTTTCTGTGCAAAAAAAAACAAAAAAAAACGATAAAATGGATTGCTTGATTTCTACTTTAATAGATTGCATTCCTTAGCATTTACACAAACAGAAGACGAGAAAAATTTTTTAGAAAATTCTTAATCCAAATATAGTGGAATTAATAATAAGTTCACGTAAAATTTTTGATGATTTTTTTTAAAACTTATTTCAAACTAGCTGATTAAAAAAAAAATCTTTTGAAAAATTATTTATCAGAGACTTTAGGAAGTTATGGCTTTAATGCAGTTTCTTTTTATAGTAATTTACTGAAGATAACAAAAAAAATGGAATCAATAGGATTTTCTTTCATTGATGAAAGATATTACATCTATTTAAAATTAATAATTGATAAACAGAAAAAACATAGCTTTATTTATTATTAACAATAAATTAATAGATTTAGTTTTACTATGGAAATATCATTACATTCATTGCATATTTTTGTTGCAGTGGAATTTGGATAAATTATTCATTAGTATTCAATTCATTAGTATTCAATTGATTAGTATTATTTTTCATTTTTTCTTATAAATAAGAAATGTAAAAATAGAGTAAAAATAAAGTAGATAGAAAATAGTAAAAATATCTTATGGTGAAGAAATTTAAAAAATAATAGAAAATATAAGTTTCAACTTATTTACAAATTTTTATGATAGAGAGACATTTTTGAAACGATTTCAATCATAGTAACATTACAATAAAAGAGTTTTTATCCATCAAATTTTAATTTCTGATTCTCTTATGTAGAGACCAAAATTAAAATTCCTCTGACTGTTTTATGTTAAAATGTACAAGAACAGATTAATATACTAGCCATACACAAAAATTAAATCCCATTTGAATGGGTACAGGCATCCACAACTCTGCTAGGTGTAGAGAAACGTAAAGTGACGAAATATTCTTGTGTTTATAGATGATGAATTCGAGAACATTAGTTTTATTTTATTAATTTCAAAACTTTTTATTATCTGAGTTATTTAATCCAGAAAAAAACAAAGGAAAATATTTATGACATTTATGCAAAACAGCTGCGAAGTTGTACTTTAATCGAAATTTTTGCAGCCAATTATATCTGGCAATACACGACTCCGTTTTCGATCAAATTCCACGGGAACAGCTATGTACATTTCCCAGTCGACTGCACTTCGATCAAGTAACACTGAAGAAATTTCACCAAGTTTTTAAATCGAAAATCGAGTTCCATTTCTCAACTCACTGAGGTGTTTCTTTTTTTTTCCCCAGAAGGAAAAAAGAAAGGAGTAGAAAAGTTGTTTCCCAACGTCCCGTGGAAATTTGAAGTCTACCGAAAAATATCGGCGAAACTTTATTTATCTTGATTTATTTCGACTGCTCTCGAGTGGGATTTTATAGGTTTTGCCTCTAGGGTCACATGATGCACGGCTGGCGCGCAGGTTCTTCGTTTGAAGTTAAAAAAATGATCGCAAATAGTTTTGAGTCGGTGGATATTTTGAGTTATCTCGCACGTTCTGCGTATTTAGAAATTGGTATATATTATCATTTCACTTTTTTACTTTTATTGCGATCCTTCAAAGTGATTCCAATAACTTTCCATCAAAAAAACATGGAACATTTTTCCCAGATTATTTGTGTGTGTGTGTGTGTGTGTGTGTGTGTGTGTGTGTGTGTGTGTGTGTGTGTGTGTGTGTGTGTGTGTGTGTGTGTGTGTGTGTGTGTGTGTGTGTGTGTGTGTGTGTGTGTGTGTGTGTGTGTGTCTTATTTGCCATTTCAGAACAGTGGAATGATCTGCAAATTCATATTCTTATACATATATGAAGGCAAAATAACTTTTTGACTACTGCAAAGGAAAACAATTATTTCCTTTTTACATTTAGCTTAACATCGTTTACCTGAAAGAGCTGTAAGATAATAAGTGTTCGAAAAGGGGAAACAAATTTAAATTTATAGCTGAAAATGCAATTGTCTCTGTTTGCGGTTCGGTTTAAGCAAATGAGAGAAACTACGCTAATGTCAATCTGGCAATTAAAGAAAAACGCTAAAGAGCATCATAAATAGGAAATGCAAATATTTAGGATACAAAAGAAAATTATTCGCATATATTTGCTCCATTCTTTCTTTTCTTAAAAATTGCTTCTTCCATTAAATTAATGATCTGACTGTAATTGTTATTATGATTGCTTCATAATTTTCCTCAATAATTTAATATACACAGCTAAACGTTCTATTATCAGGTCATTTTCAGAAATGGCGCAACATTTTTAATAAATTCAGAATATATATTTCTTTTTTTATTTCTTTGAATATTTAACTATTCAATTTATCTCAGTAGTTCTTAATAAATTCTTATATGAAGTAACTAATATGCTCACATTTTTGTATTTTATTTATTACTCTTAAATGCATTTTCCTTCCCAGTGAGTTCCATTTTACTTAAAAGAAAGAAAAACACAATTAAACATCATTATTTCCATTATTTCATGGAAATCTCCAATCTTCGAAAAAGTGTCGAGGAATTTTAATTTACAGGTCTTCTAATATGATAATTTATCAATTATGTTCTCTTATATATTGCTTTCTGAATCAAAGACTAAAATCAATAATTTTTGTAAAGACTCTGAATTTTATTAGCGTTTTAGTTTCTAAATGATCAGAGTCTTGTAAATTTCCCTTGTTTATCTAATATTATTTACAATGTTGTGAGATAAATTCAGAAGTAAAGGAAATTTATATGAGACACTGGTTAACTTTTAGTTTGTGTACATAAGCATATGCATTGCATTTAGTCTCCGCTCCCCGTGGCCTAACCAGGAATATAAAGTAGTTCAATGTGTTTAGTCTAATTTAGTTGCAATAACCCCGAGTTTTAAAGTCAACATTAGGGATATTTTGAGATGGACATTGTAATTTTAAACCACTAAAAAATGATGAAGAAGTTACCTAAACTGGATACCTATCTCCAAATTTCTGCACCTTACCAATCTGAAGATATTTGGTCCCGACGGATTTAACGTACACCAGTTTAATTTAACGTATCGTTTAATTTAATTTATTAACATACACCAGTCAAAGAATTACCACACGGTAATTCTTTGGGGAAATGGAGTCTAGAAGGCATAAAACATCTATGAAGCTTTACTATTATTCAAATTTCTACTTCAGAACAAAAATGCAAAATTTTAAGGTTTTCAAAAAGTTTTATTTTAAAATTTATCGAACTGTAAGGAAATACAATATCAGTTCGATAAAAATGCGTCATTTTAATTTTTGTTATATTTTATCAAGAAGCTTATTGTTTAAACAAATATATAATATGCTATTACATGAAACCTAAATTGGAAGGGGTTGCTGAGGTTAATACTTAAAAGATGATGTAATCATGCGTTCCTATTGCAAATGGTCAAAATTTCTTTCTTCCAACAGCATTATTTGTCCAATTTTATTATATAATGCCTTATTCATAAAAATAATGAATGGTGCGTACAATGCTAGCTCAGAGTTATTTAAAAAACAAAATGAAAAAAATAAGTGATAAAGTCTCAATAATGGATTCAACCTTAATGTTTTTAACTTATTCTTTTTTTTTTAACGCATCGTTATAAATTCAAATCATAGGAATTTTCGGAGTCTTCCCACACTCTAGAAAAATGCGGTGAAAGCGATTTAATGCAAACAACAGTGCCATTCGTTTATGGAAGTTCTTCCTAATGAACATGTGTTGCATCGTTTCCGGCTTCCCACGATCTCGCCAGGGCTCAAAGGACTGAATGTAAAACCCAGAGGGAAAAGGGCAATTTGTGAATGATGAAAAATTTTGTATCGCGAAACATAAATGGGGCGTATCAAAGCCACCTTTGTAATTGTTTTATTTTTTCACTTGTTCGACATTGCATCCATCATTTTGACTTTCAATTAAACTCCCTTCCCTTCTAGATTATAATTTTTATTCTAAAACAAAATTTGAGAGCTTTGTTGAAAGTATAAGAGATTAAAATATATCCCCTTTTTTTAGAATGTGCACGACTCCGTGAAAGCTACGTAATGCGACACAAAGTTCAGTTTAAAAGCTTCGAACGTTATCCTAATAAATTTAAATGCATTTAATTTATTTAAAAGAACTTAGCTTTCGGAATCAGTAATTGATATTCTGAGTAACGGAACTCTTTGGTTAAAATGAAAAATATTTAAAATGATGGAACACTCCTTCTATCTCGTAAGTCGTATTGAATATCTTATTAATAAATGATGCAGTCATGTAATTTATTAGTGACAGAGTCGCACAGAAGTAAGCAGTATAATATTCATTCACGAAGAATGTGTGGAATCAAAAAATCTAGAAGTAACCATGATGTAAGTAATAATTAAGTATAAAGTCAGCATAGTAAGAAATAAGTATACAGGCAGCAACATTGCATCAGTAGTAATATTGTAATAGGTATAAAGGCAGCAACATTTACATCAGCATACAATTTGCATATAAAGAAATCGCATCTCGACATCACACTGCAGTCAGAGTTCTTCCTCACATTGTATGAAGATCAATGTGTCCAGACAAAGACAATTTCTTGCTAGTTGCAGAAATAGGATTAAAAAAAATGTACGATACTCCTCCTAATTTTTTGGACTGAAAAAAGTAGCTGATTATCTTTAGTTGAGTTGTTGTTATACATGGTTGGTACAAGTTGCTTTGGACTGAATTTACTACTTCAAACTCATTCTAAAGACTGTGGATTATTCTGCGAGAGGAATTTTCTAATACCATTTTGGGGTAAATCCACTTCCATCCGTCTGATTGTCTTTTACTTTACGTAATCGATTAAATAATGTTTTTTCAGTTATGTCCAATAACAATTTTACATCTAAATGTGAATGGCAACATGCACTACTCAAAGATGCACGCAAATTCAAAAGAAACCTGTACAGAAAATCAAGGTTATGATTGATTAATTATCTATTTTTAATTTTAAAAAATAAACTGAATGCTTTATTTTTTTTATTTTTTTTTTACATCTGGTTATATTATTTGATGAATTTAACAAAATCTTTGACATAAACTTTTTGTCCCATTTTTATTGAGCATAAAAATATTTTTGTGTGGTGGGGGAGAGTATTATTGTCTCATAATAATAATAATTTCAGTAGGATATTGCCTGAAATCCAGTGATCGCTATCTTGGATAGAATTTAAAATGTAAAAAAAGGGAATAACAAAAAAGGGGAATTTCAAGCTGCGAATAAATATGGCAGTTCATTAACTCACACTGATAGCTTTCAATGATATCAAAAGATACCATTGATATTTAATTGCCATAGATTTGGCCCACAGAAGGATCGATAAGTCCTTTGGCATGAATTCTTGGTGAATCAATAATAATTTTTTCGGAGATCATTGGATGTGTTTGGTTCTGAAGAACACATAGAGATGTATTTTTTCTTAACAACTTCACATCGACTGCATTAATGCTAATTGGATGCTGATAAGATTTTGAGCTGCTTATTATTGTAAATTGGGGAATTAATAATATATATTTGCTCTTATTTGGATATCATTCAAGTTTTATCTAGATAATGCCACATTCCCAAATCACAGATAATTCAAGCATAGTTTGAATAATGAATGGAAAAAAGGAGAAGGGAATGCACAGAATAAAAAGAAGTATGAAAAAGAATTAAGATTCTTTAAATTTCCAAGATTAAAAATACTTTCACATTTATAAGGGTATATAAATTAAAACTTGGATCTAGAATTTATGAACCAGTAGCAACTTTCAAAATGAAAGATATGTCACAAGAGAATTGATTTAAAATCCCTTTAAATATTCTTTATTCATTAATCCTATATCGTATTTGCTGTATAATTTAGTCAAAAGAAAGTCAAGCTCCTTATAATAAAAATTAAGAATCGTTTATTCGCTGTCGTTCGTTTATTTTGTCTTCTGTTTTCATATTACGGCACTTAAGCTTTTGGATATGCTAAAATTATATTATTTTATTTCAGAATAGGCAAGAAGTACTGCGGGAATAAAAATAAAAGCTTTCCTTAGAGAGAATGGAAAAACATGAAGAAAACACATTTCATTGATTACTTAAATTAAATTTCACTGTTCCTTCTTCTAAAAGATTTTGAAGATTGTGATTTTCAGTTAGATTCCGAAATTAAATAGAGGAAAATAATGAATTACTTTTATTTCGTAGAATAAACCAAAAGTCCGATTATTTCTTTTCAGAAAAGAAAGAAAGTTGTAAACAACAGAAAACATTCCCAAGACATTCCTCAGAGCAATTCCCTAGGTGGCTCCAAAGAATGTTTTCTTACCATTTCATCTGTTTTCTTCACGTCCTTTTTATTACTTCAGACATACTCCAAACACTTCATATTGAAACAAATTTCTCCCTTACATTCTATATCTTGAAATATAGTAAGCCAGTATTGTGAAAAAAATACTAATAATTCTTGTGAATAAAAAGCTAATTCTGCATCAATAAATTTGGAAATTAAAAACAGCTCTGTTACAACAGATAGTATTAATAATTTTTAAATATTGTGTCTTGTTTTGTTGCGTTTTACAAACATTTGAAAATAAGATAACCAAAATAAAATATGGTATAATGAGTTATAGTTGATGTTGTTTCTTTTGAAAAAGATTTATTTTTAACAGTTGAATATTCTACGTCCCACTATTGCTATACAAGGTATTCACGTAATTGTGGCTCAAAAATTAATTTCTAAATCATTATATACAAACGTATATTTCAAGTTGGAAAAATGTTCTAAATGACACAAATAACTTTATTTTAAGTTGTTTGAGTGAATGGATTGCAAAAAAATTTAATTTATTGAACTTTGGCATATTTTATAAGTTTTGAATTATTGAAATTCAAAACTTAAAAATGATTGGCTTAAAGTATTTCATTGGTCACCTTTAAGAAACGCTGCAAATGAATTGGAAGATCTTCTTTGGGACGTCCATTGAAATCTTCTAAAACAGCAATATTCAAAGTTTCATAATTCTGTCAATATTGGTCATATAAGAATGATTTTTTAATTAAAATGCTAGTATGTCAAAAATATTTCCTTATATATGACTAACAGGACGGTGATTCTTAATAAAAATTCAGATTTCGAAATTTTTATGTGTTCTATTTATAGATTCGGATTAAATAATTTATAATATATTTTCATACGTTTTTCAAAAGCATTTTTCCAACTGGAAATACATACTTATATTTATCAGTTTTAAAATTAGCTATTAAGTCATCAGTGTGCACATAGGTAAAAACTGTCGCATAATAAAATTAAACAGTAAAAAAAAAATATCAGTATAATTCTTTTACATAGCCTTAATATGTGTATAATAATTATTATTATTATGTTTTCACAATTCTATACTAACAACTCTTTATATGAATGCATATAGATGGATGGACAGATGAAAGAGAAGCTGTTCCAAAGAATAGATTAAAACTTAATGACACATTAATAACATGAATATGCGAAACCGATACTCATGAAGCTCGTGTTTTAATATCTTTCCAAATATTAATAGAAAGGTCTTATCAGATAGTTTTAAATTGTTTCCAAAGAATATTAGCAATTCTACACAATGGTTATTGTAATTAATACGTGATGGTAAATAGCGATAACGGACCAGTTAAGACGCTTCTAAAATAATTATGAAGAGGAGTTGGACGTTTAATATATGCTTTCACCTTAATTCCTTTTAGAACACGGAAATTAATCCTAACTAAATAACTAATCATAAAATTTAATACCTTACTTTCTTCCTGCAAATTCTAAACGACAGTTATTGAATCAAAATTCTGGTAAGATTGATTGAGCATAATAATTGTAGTTTGGCAGTTCATAACTCTAATGACGATTCTAAAGGAAACATGCAATCTTTTCAATCATAAGGAACATTTAATTTATGACTGATGATTAAATAAGTAAGATAAACTTCTCGGGAGATAATGGGCCATTTGATTAAGGAAATACTGATATTGCATGATCATATCACACATATGTTCCGTCATTAGATCCAGGATCTCAGTTTCAGATCTATAACAATGATAATCAGTGATTCTGCGAATGATTAAATGGGATTTGATCCTTTCGATTTAATGAAATAAAGACTATCTGTGTCGAAACTGATTTTTGTTTTTTTCCATTGCACATTCTGGTTCGGATGAGCAATGATTAAAGCGAAAATGATAATAATTTGATAAGTCAGCAATAGCTTTTTTAATTTAAACAAGCAGTACTGAACACAATTAAATACGCCATTAATATCACCAAAGTAGCATCTTTCTAACTGACGCTCTATTGGGAATATAAAAGATAACCGTAAAATAACTTTTCCTGTTTGGAGGCGTCTTCGAAAGAAACGAAAGAATGAAAACAAAATTTTATGTACAGTTTGTAAGACATGGGGATACATAACATAAAAGAAATAAAACTACCGATGCAATAGATAAATAATCCGGTAAGAATGAGAATATTGAAGACGTAACCCTAATGTTTATTATTAAAAGAATATTTTCAATAATTTTCACACTTCATATCGTTCATTTCTGAGTGCTTTTTTTTAATTTAAATTTATTCTATTTTCTCGTAGACGAAATATTCAAAGAATCAAAGGAAATAAATCAACCATTCCCTTTCAATACAAATTTAGATATTCTTATTTTTTCATAATAAATGAAAATACTAAAATAATAATTTCAATAGTTTTAAAGAAACAGATATTGTTGAGGATGTCAGAAAATTAAGTCTAGAGAGTGATGATCATTCGTCATTCTCCTGCAAAGATTTTATTGGTGATGAGCTGCTGAATTTACAGTTGGGATTAAAACAGAGAAAGTAAAAATAACTAAATGTTTCAATCTCATAGATTTTATTTTATATCTCAGGAAAGATAAAAAAAATAAACAAAATGTTTATATTTAAAGACTGACAAGCCATAATTCGTTTTACATCCAGAGAGAGTCTAGATTGATATTCTCCAGACTACAAATAACATTGCATGATAAAATAATGCTTTTATGATACATTCCATCATGATAATTATAATCTTCATAAATAAAAAATGTTGAATTAAAACAATCTAAACGCTGCATTTTTTAATCTCAAAAAGATTTTGTGTTCACTTTTCATATCATACCAATTAACTGCCAAATTAATTTATTTTTGTCTAAATAAGTTATATATACGACCAAAAAGTTGTATAATAGTATAATTATATATATATATTAGTGTTTTCTGTGAGTCACAAAATATGACTCATGGAAAGGATGATCTGTATAAAATTTTAAATCCGTAATTCACCAAAGCAGTCATTGACCCAAGTTACATAAAATATAATTATTTACTTCATTTAGACGCCATTTTGCCAGAATATGTATGCTTATCACTAGAGATTTACAAATTAACTATTGAGCCCTGATAAGAGTAGATATCCTGTTTATATTAAACCATATTTACCTTAAATAAAATTCATTTGTGAAATTAATGATATAGACATTGTAAAAGTTTATAGAATTTTTTTTTTCTTTTCTTTTTTAGAAATTATTATATTTCGTATTTATTTCATTTCATATAGACATGTGCTGAAAATTACTCTCTTCTAGGTTTAAATTGCAATAATAGTTAACTTATTTTTTAATTTAAGCTTTTATCAATGTGATGGCATCATATTGATAAAAGCTAATTTTTTTTCCATGCACGCGTAATGTGCTCGTTCATGTTGAATTTTAGTTTTATTTTGTGCGAAATAAATTGTTATGAAATATGATAAAATTATTTCTTTTTAAATTCGTAAAAAATAGAAATTTAATTTGTTAGTTAAACATTAATATCAATGAAAAGTTAATTGTTTGAGCTTTAAGATGATGCAAAAACCATTTATGTGTTATAATATTCTCGGAAGTTATTGTAGAAAGAAAAATCGCACTGAATTCCCATCCTCCAAAGTGCGTATGAGCCATATTGGGTAGCTATGTGTCAAACAATTAGGCCAAAACACACACATTCATCTTCATTATAAGTAAAGATAAAAAAGAGATTTTGATCAATTTGGGGCGATAAAGAAAGTAAATATTTTAATGTCTATAAAATAAATAGTAAAATAAATTTTGCCCCTATAATGTACTTTTTTTTCAATCTTCTTTTAATATTTATAAATCCATCTTGCGTGTTTTACACAACTAATTAATAAATATGTGTTGATTTTTCCATCAAAAAATGTTACTTGTCTTTTTTTTTTTTCGCTTTCTTTTTTTGCTCAAATATTCTTCCATTGTACTTGGAACTCGAGAGAGGACTTTAATATATCAATCATTAAACTGAATGCGACTTAAAAAAATATTTTTCTTTAGCATATCCTCTACTTTGCTAGAAAATACGAAAAAAGCCTGTTGAATTCCATGAACGCTTTTCAGTTAATAGCAGCTTCAATCTAACATCCTTCGAACTGAATTCACTTTAAAAGGCCTCTGTGAATGTTTATAGAAAAAGAATGGTGGATTGAAACTTGAGATGAAAGTTATTTTCGAAAAGTCGTGATATAGTATCCTTACGAAAATTGGGTCCATACATAAATGATTAGTTTTCGCTCTCACTAGGGTGATAGGTTTTGAACAGTCGTTTAATAAAAGCTCAGTCAAGTATTCTTTCTCTAGAAGTTTAAAAAAAGGAAAAAAATAACTTATCAATTCCCTTTCAAATTTGTGTAAAAGAAGCACCTTTTTTTTGTTTGTGATCAAAATCGAGATATTTCAATTTCATTTTTTTCAAGAAAGGTACAAGGGAAACTAAGGCAATCTGAATATTTTATTGCACTTTCTAAAATTTAGCTTTTATGTTAAGTGACTGTAAAGTGGCAAGAAAAACAATGGACGTATTTCGTAGCGTCTACTATTCCTTGCTTTATTGGACCTTTTTATATTTAATTGTGTATCTAATGTATATAGAGAGAGGGAGATAAATAAATGTATGCAAAACAATCAACAGTAATATAATAAAGTATATTTTTCAATATAGATATATCAATATAGGTTTTCCTTTATGTCTGGCTGATCTGTTGCAACGTTTGGAGCATAATAAGGACACTAATCTATGAATAGTTAGAAATAAATGTCATAGTTTTAAAATAACTTTCACAACTTCAGTCCTTAATATAGTCCATAGGCTACTTAAATCCTTAATATAGTCCATGGTTCTAAATTTGAAAAAAAAATTGCATTTTTCTTTTCACATTTTAAAGTAAATAAAGCCCAAAGTACCTAAAATTACCAGAAATTTAACTTAGATGCACATTATATTGAAATTCGAACTAAATAATGCGCATATGAAATCTGTTGTGTAATTGTGTTGTGACTTATGGCACTTGCAAGCCAGCTGGCAGTTATCTGTCAGCGATTTAAGCCGAATGAGCGTTTCTTGTTTTTTCAGTAGCGCCAACTAGGGTCAAGAGTACGACTTAGCTACTCACACGCCACAACCCTTTTTACGGGGCGGACTTCATTCATGCATTTCATCCACAGATCATAATTTAGACCTGAATCAGAGAACGATTACCTCTGAACAAGTACCTCTAGTGGTATTACTCTCGACATGGAGTGGTATTACTCTCTGTTTGTGACCATGACAGATATATACGTGCGCCAACCACCACACACACAGAGAGTCTTCGGCCGGCGGGGTTCGAACCAGCAACCCAAAGGATGCGAATCCAACGTGCTAACCAGGCTATCCCGGCCTTATATAAAAGCTAATATGCTTAGTCTGATTCATCCAATTTTTATAATCCAACAGCAAATACAAAATTAATTTTATTGGAGAGCATTAATTTTATTACAATAAAGAGCAAAATGAAGAACACCGGGGGAATATTATAAGAACACAAACATGTTAATAGTTGCGAAACCATCTTCTCTAATTTATGTACATGAGGTAAGATAAAAGTACATAAGATAAGAAACAGATTTACAAAGACATATAATTCATATAATATATATAAAGACATATAAACAAAGACATATCATAAGGTACTTATGTAAATAAGTATATAATTTATGTACATAAGGTAAAGTACAAATTTATTACCATTTAATTCAAAGAAAAATTGTACTCATGTATTTTTGCATTGGAAAAATAGCTTTGCAATAACTATTTTTTCAAAACAGAACAATTAAAATTATGTTGAGATAAAAAATATACAATATAAAACCCTACAAAACATACAATAAATGTATTATCTTCTAAAATATGTAATGTACTTATCATTAGATGATCAGCAATTCATCGAATATATGTTGTCATTTCTGTAACCACTTGTCTTCTCACTTTGAATACAATCAGCTAGCTGCTATCATACTATAGATGTCTGACCCATTAATATTATTCGGAGAATTTCCGCCAATGAAAAAAGTACCATTTTGCTCCGCATGCCTATTCCATCGAACACTTATCGTAATGCGCATTCCTTGCTTATTTCTGAATATGCCTCGTTTGACTTCGAAATCGGTTTCCCTAATGGTTCTCTGCTCCCTTAATCAAGCAACCGCCAAAACACCCTCACATAGCCCCTAAATTGCCCTTTTCTCAACGAAATGATGGCATTTCGAACTCGCAAGGAGAATTTCTCAGCATCAGAACAACCCGAACACAATTATCGTCTGCGCTCTGCATGTTGATAAAAGCCTCAATATTAGCTTCCATCGTCACGTTTTGGTTTACTGGTTTGAAGGAATATAGCAATTTTGATGACAGTTTGACTACCTCTGCTGTCATCAAGCGAGCGAAAAAGGCTTCGAGATTTGACATATTTTCTGACTTATAGGAAATATTACAGATCAGATATGGTTTATTATAGTTTTGTCTGAATAAAAAAATTGCACTGCTGTTTCTTAAAGTATAGGAAATTCCTTGGAGGTTGTTTTGAAATTTCTTTTACATTTACGAATGAGAAAAAGGGAAATGGTGAAACAAACTTTATTTCAGTTTAAAGACTTGTATTAAAGATATATTTACACTTTTTTCGGGATTTTTTAGAACATCCTATTGTTTCTTTTGAAAAAAAGTTTATGGAAAGAAATATAAGCATGTTTTCTAAAATATGAAGCATATATCTTATTGCACTTATTACATTGTTTAATGGTATCAGAAAATATCTTTTAGAAAATGATTTTTTCGATTAAATAATGTAATAAGTGCAATAGGGCATATGCCTCATATTAAAAATGAGTACTAATCCACATAAATGTGAAAATAACATCAAACTTTTTTTTAAAAAAATTAGAATTTTGTTTTAATCGAAAAGTATTTAATAACAGATAGAAATCCTTAGGAAAAGTTACTTAAAAACTCGTCTACTTATAAGAATAATAAATGCTGATGTAATATAAAAATTTTTAAAGTAATAAATTTGCAACAAATTTTTCTCTAAATATCGGAAATACAAGAAAATTAATTTCCCCTTCAGGATCAGAACAAAAAATATCAAGAAACTACAACCTCACTTAATTAATCTAAAATAACTTATCTTAAAATATATATAATTTTGAAATCACATGAAAGCAACCAAACCTCCCACTTGAGATAATGTTAAGATGGAGATTCATTCAATTATAAAGATAAAAAAATGTTTCTTGCTAGACAGTTTAAAATCCGCATATGCGTAATAGTGAAACCATAAATTTAAAAAAAAAGTTACAATTCTTTTTAGGAATCGAAAAGTATTTTAAATACACATAAAAATTCTTAGAAAAAGTTATTTAAAAAATCAGAGTCTACACATAAGTCTACACATAAAAATAATAAATGCTTATGTAATATAAAAATTTATATAAAAATTTAAAAAGTAATAAATTTGCAACAAAATATATCTCAAAGTATTGGAAATGCAAGAAAATCTATTTTGCCTTCAATAACAGAACAAATAATATCAAAAAATACGACATAGCTTAATTAATCCAAAATAACTTATCTTAAAATCTTTGAGTTGCTGAAATCCTAGGAAAGAAACTAAAGCTCCCACTTGAGATAATGTTAAGATGGAGATTCATTAAGTTATAAAGATAAAGAAATGTTTCTTTCTAGACAATTTATATTTTTTCTCCAAAAGTAATTGCTTTGAGCGATTTTCTTATCATGTAGTATTTATTAACTAAAAGTTAATATCAATATTAATTAGCTAGAAGATAGCTAGTTAGTTGACTTAATTTCCATTGGATCGTTGCTACTCCGCCCATTCTCAATATTAAAAAGATGTTTATACATAAAAATTGAGGCAATATTAAAACAAAGAAAAATATGCCTTGGTTTACTTAAGCTATGCCTTAAAGTAACAAAAGATTGGAATAATAAGAAAGAAAATGTAATGCAAATTCTCTAAAGTATACATTCGCCTAGAGGCCAAACTAATCTATCAAGAGCAGTGTCAGTTTTAGAAATTCAAGAATTATTTTTCTGCACTGGAAGACATGTAATATAATGTCTCCAGGCCACTAGTTTGGAAGTTAGCCAAATAAAACTTTTTAAAAAATTGTTAAAAAGCATAGTTTTATTAATGTAGTGGAAAGGTATTCACTCAATGCTTTCATTAATTCCTTTTTTTACTTTAACTTTTTATTCACAACAAAATGGCTACATTGTTATTAGAATTAATTATTTACGCCATTATAATTAGAATTAATTATTTAATTAACAATGATAAAATGCTGAAGCTATTAAAGCAGCTTTCTTCTATCGGGTCTACAATTGCTATTTAATGAAAGAAATGTCATGTTTCTACATCATTAGGCAGTAAGCGAAAAATTGATTTTGTAATCCTATCTTCAAAAATATGAAGGAAGTGAAACAAAAGTGCATAAAAATGTGCATTGTTGAAATATTTTTACCTCATTTGTCTTATATAAATCTATGATCAGCATCTCTGAAGTCATATCTTTTATATGTAACAAAAAATGTTTTAAGCTATTTTTGATAATAAATCAATAGCAATTTAACTGATTTTGTTAAATATTCGTACTGAACATGAATGGTACGAAAAAACTGGTGTGTATTAAATTCAATATATTAATTAAAATATAAAGCATGTTCATTGAATAATACAAGATGTATAATGGACAGTAAATGAGAAGGCAAATTCAAATATATTTCTAGCGAATGAATGCAAAATTGGATGTTTATTTACTGAACTTTATTGTATAACATAGAAAGTACATTCATTATGCATTTTGACATCTTTTCTTTTGATCTTTTGGAACCAAAAATAGTACAAGTGTATACTTTTCATGTAAAGATCGCATTACAAGTTTCATTTGTTTAGTTCGTTTCACTTTTGAGTTATATCTAAAAAAAGCTTTGGTTTCAAAACGTTTTTTTTTAATTCCCGTAATAATTTTTTGCTTGATTTAGATATTCGTATTTCGGCGTCCTGGCATAAGGGTAATAGCGCATCTTTCCCGTGGTCTGGGCGTCCCGGGTTCGAATCCCGTTCGAGCATGGTTGTTTTTCATCTGTGTTCTATCAGTGAGGCGTGTGAATGTGCTCCCCTGTAAAAAGGGGTTGCGCAAGCGAATGTGTGAGTTTCATCTTCATATGAGCCAGAAGTCAGACTTCTGTCCTCGGGTGCTCAGGGGTCTTTATCCTCAGAAGCTACTGCACCCCCTTTCCGTGGTAACGCGGACACGACATCATCATCATCAGATATTCGTATGAGCCAATTCGTCACAGCCAATGCCGTCATCCTCCAACTAATTAGAACAAGTTTCTACAAACCTAAGAAATTTCGCTAAAGAGCTTATTAAAAGCTTCTTAGTTACACTAAGTTTGTAAACTTGTAACAGAGTTCGGACGAATATCCACACACATAGACACTTTGACGGAAAGAAACACTGACGGAACATCTGTGTGTCTCTATATGTGCATATAATTATGAGAACTTAAAAAAGCAAAGAGTTAGATGGAGGGAATTTAGTACGTAATTTTATCTTCAGAAATGTTGGTGTGTGTTTAATTTTAGGCTAAATCCGTGGAAGAAAATCACAAAATGATACCTTTAGGTATGCCATATATACCAAAGTGATTTAGGAATGTGAAATTTAGTACGCCGTTTTAGATGAAACGTGTAGATCTGCATTTAAATATGGATCCAATCGGTAAATTGGAAGGATTCCAAATTTCATACTCAAATAAAATGACGAATTATGAAATAAAAAAACGCTTTATATTGAGTCACAACATTAGGAAGACATGTGAGGGGGAAACACTCGCCCTTGTGGAACTGTCGTGACTTTAGAGGGTTTGCTGTTACGTTCCTGATACGTTCAAAAGATGTATACTTTAAAGGAAACCAAAAGTAACATTTTTTGTAGTTAAGTATACGAGAGGAAGAGTCTAAAACAGCGTTTCTCAACCTTTCAGTATTCGTGGCCCAGTTTTCAATCATAATTTTCATGCCCCCCCCCGCTTACAATAAAATGTATACAACAATAATGTATATTGAGTATTTTGGATTCTGTTTTTAAACTATTTTTAACTAACTGCCAAAACAAGAGTAAAAGCGAGCCAACGTTGGCGAGAAACCACATCTGACATTTTGGATAAGAGTGCGGTGAACAGATGAAATGAATGAAAGTGGAGAAAATTTAAATATTATATTTGAAATGAAAGCCAAACTGGGAGATAACATTAAAAGAATTATGAAAGTAGAAAAATTCATCAATGAAAGTTGATGTCAATGAACCTGTGGGGCGCCCCACAGGTTGAGAATCGCTGGTCTAAAAGATATTTCTCTTGGGAATTATATTCTTTAATCATATATTATTAGTATGTAATTCCTCTTTAGATAATAGGTTAATACATTCGCTTTTATGTTTGAGAAAAAGGGAAGGAATAAATATTCTTTAATTAATGAGGCGCAAAAAGGAATAAAATGACGTCCTTAATGAGCCTATTACTAGGCGAAATTCAAAACTGTCACTATGTTTTATTCATGAGGCCGCGGTGGCATGGTGGTAAGCTTTCGGCTTGTGAGCCGTAGGGTTTCAGGTTCGAGACCCGATTCCACCGAAAACCCGTCGTGTAAGGTTGTCTGTAGCACTTTAAATCCGTCAGACCAAACGTTCTTCCGCTGGTGTGGTGCGGTGTGAAGAGAGGGTTGCCAGCTCAGGTGTCGTCCTCGTCATCTGACTGTGGTTCAAAATTACGAGGTCCGTCCTAAAATTGCCCTAGTGTTGCTTCACAACGGGACATTAATATAACTAAACTAAACTGTTTTATTCACTTGATGTATAATACTTTATTAATAGCTGAAAATAAGACCTCAAGTTTGCCAAACTTTCAACTTTCGATCGTTTGAGCAATGCCATTACTTATTTACATAAGTGATCTTTTACATACTCAAACATCACTAAGATGAAACTTTCGCTTCAGTATTTAGAACTAAAGGTTAAACGTATTCCAGCAGTCAAGATGACAAATTTCTTTAATAAGCAAACTCTTTAATGAAGGAAATTTAATTTTGATTAAATAAATGACCAATTTAATGCGACATTCTTAGCAGAGAGTAAATAGGAGTACTTCTAGGCAGCGTGATTTTAGGATCCTGGATTTTAGAACTTTCTTTACAAAAATAAATGATTTCATAATATGCTGTACAGTTAGAATAATTAGATTAGAAGAACTCTTATATTTTCCAGAATGTTCTTGCAACGTAACGGAATATTGAAGAAATCGTTCTTTAAATAGTAGTTAAATTTTTCGAAGAACTTAATTAACTTAGTCTTGTATCTCGAGCCATACCGTAAATTTAATAATCGTACAGAAAATCTAATTCAGGAAATTAAATTTTTTTTCATTTTATGTAAACTGAATTCGGCTATACCTTTTTCTTTCATGTTGACATTCAGTTCCTTAAAAATAATCAGTAAAAAGGTAAGAAACAAGCGTTAAATTTGATCTCCCTAAATGCCCATTACTCAGTAATGAAAGCATTCTGTAACTGCATATTACTTTGTAATCTAGTACTGGCTTTCAAGAATTATTCTTAACCTAAAAGAACAGTATTTATTTTTCTGTTAGTCGATAAGTCCCATGAAAGTATTGTAATGTATTTTAACAATCGTTTCTAAATACAGTATTAACATTCAATTAAATACAATGAATTAATGATGGAAATTGTTAATAGTGTTTGAAATTTACAATACAAACTCATATTCACAGCATGCAGTGGGAATGAACATTTTAATTAAATATATTTATTCAAATTTAGAATAATAATATTGGTCAAAGATTGAAATTTTAAATTCAGATATTTATTAAAAATTTATAATCATAAAAATTACTTGGAGAATATTTTTCAATCATCATGTTATTTCGAAAAAAATTTTGTCCTCTCTAATTATTAAATATCGTTAACAGAAACTTTTTAGTTTCCGTTATTGATATAGGATGTAAAGTATAGAATTGATTCATAAAGGATTTAATAAATTAGTTAACTATAAAATAAATATCAATTGACTGAAATTATTGCTTTCAGTTTAAATAATTCTCCTTAATTATTTTGGAAGAATTTTACTATTACTTACCAATCTGCAACAACAAACAGAGTTAAATGGAATTTAAGAAAAAAAAATGCAATGAAAATAATTGCACTTTATTTTACTGATTATGTTATAGATATTTTTTCTTAACAGTCTTTTGAGATCGTATTTTGTCTACAAAAATAAGCTTGTCTAAGTTAAAGTAGCAATGTATCTATTAACGAAAAAAACTGTACCTAGAGATAAATAACAGTTAAAATAATTTTAGCATTAAAGAGGGTTTCCTTTTTTTCAAAATATATTTCCACACATAGCCTTCGGTTGAAAAAATAGTTATAAAGAAAGTATGCAAAAATATTCCCGATGGAGACAAACTATCAAAATAATTCAATTTCCCCTCAAACAATCACATTTTAATCTATTAAGGCCCTTCGTGTAAGCGAATGAAGGAAAACAGAACTCGGTCTAACAAAGGACGTCTCCTTTTTTGCTTCTTCGTTTCGTAATCCACTTTTCTTGGCTCGCTCTAATTGGAATATGCAAAAGGGAAGAAGTTTTAGAATTCCACGAGAATTGTGTCCCCAAGGAAGGCTTCATTGTCTGCCAATTTGTCACGCAGCGACGTCACTCTCAAAAAGAAATAGATCCCTACTGGCAGGCAGGAACAATAGTGGATACAGGGTATGTCTATTTTTTTCTACATACTTTTCCCGTGAGTATACCTGTGAAGGCTGGGTTTTAATTGGAATAAAAAAGGATTTGGTATAAATTCATCGTAATAAATTAAAATAACTCAAGATATGCTGTGTGTAATAATGCATATATCATAAGTGAATAAAATTGTCTAGAAAATGACGAAATTTTTTTTAAGAAACTATTTTTTCCCCCTTTCGAATAAAGAAAGACTATTAGAATTCAAAGTAAATATTCAATTACGTCAAATCCTTTTTAACACAGAAGTCACACACTTTTAACGCAACCTGACTTTTTTTTAAAAAAATTTAGTATCTTATGTGCTGAAATTATTTGGATATGCTATTGAGAATATCACTGCTAAAGATTCGGGCCATTTTTACACAGAAATTAATTTCAGATTTATTAAATTTTTTGGCCGATATTTCTTCTTGGTTTCTCTCATTATTGAAATGAGGATAAATTTGTCTTGATATGGTAATTAAATCCATGAATCCATGACCATCCCTCTATGAACTTGAATCCATGTTGACTCCGGCAATTTCCTCATAACTTAGTAAAATCGTGCTTAAGCCAACGAAAAGGAACTGAAGTAATTTTGCTATAGAATCCAATCTTATGTTCTTCAGTTGATTACATGTGTCAGTTTAAAATGAAATTCCTTCTGTTCTGGAACATCATTAATGTTAAATTGATTAAGATCTCACAATCTGTAAAGTTGGGAGGAGTTAAAAATATCCCCGCTTTTTTATCGAAATGCGAGTACATCACATCAAGTTACATGAATAAAAATTAATTAATATTCGTAGACTTCATCTTTTATTTACATATTTTTGTGCCGGAATGTAGCAAAGGTTGATACGCAAAGGTTAATTTCTAAAATTTTATATTTATATTGGTTCACTGAAGTCTATTTCTAATATTTTCTTTTGGCATTATTTTTTTATTTATTTTTATCTTGTATTTGTCAGTTCATTATTTCCAATTAGTTGATCGCTATTTGCTTTAATCTAATTTTATTGATTAGTTTTGATTTGAACATTATGAATAAAGAAGTTCCCACATCAAGGAAATAAAGTTTTCAATAATGTTATTATGCGTTTATATCTAAAGTGTACTCAGAATAGCATTATTATAAGAATTATTTCTTAAACATTCTGTTAATGTGCATAAGATTTTACACTACAACTTTCATTAGTTAATCTATGATATTCTTTTCCCCGAGATATTTTTTGACAGGATAAGAACATATAAAAACAGACACTTCATCAAGTAATAATAATTATAATAATAATTTCTCACTCTCTGTTCTTCTGTTTTTCAATCCTATATCTATTGATCCTTGAATTGACGTCCTGAAATCAAAGTTAGTTCATTTTTTAATAAATTTTGCGTTCATCTAAACTCATTTATTTACATATTTTAAACACAACAAAACAAGAGAGAGCGGTGTTAGTCTTCAATTTAAAAAAAGATGGGTACAGCAAGTACGGAAATTAGTACCACGTATTTTGGCAGTATAACGCAATGGTGGTGTACCAACAAAATTAATATATTTCTGGAAAAATTAAGGAAGGAAATTTAAACTACCAAGATTAAAAATAATATTTCGGCATCTGCCGTCTTTATTAGCTTAAATGCGTCATTCTTTCTCAAAACGTTAATTGCATCAGTATTCTAACTATGACATATTTCATGATCTTTCTTAGTAATGAATTTTTATGCGCAGCACGTTATATTATTATGGCATAACTTATTATTTTATCTTACTTCTGGAACCTTACAAAGATATTTTGCTTGTAAAATACGTGTCGACATTTTCTTTGAATAATATTTTCATAAAGTTGTTTTGTTTTTTTCGATGGTGCTTGTCTTTTTTTTTCTTCTTTTTTTTTCTGCTACAGAAACATCATTTTGATTTAATTACTTAACTTTTCCGGCGTTTCCTTTGCTTGAACGCCTTTCTTTTTCTCTGGTCCTACAATTTCTAATTAAACTCAGTGGCTAAATTTTAATATAATGTGATATGACAAAATAAAGGAAATTAAAATCTATACCTGGAAATGTCACAGTTCTTGATTCGATATCCTTCGAAAAAAAAACTGTAAATTCCAGATTGTCAGTTTAGAAAAAAGTGTCTGTGTAGAAAGAAATAAATATTTTTAATTAGAACAAAGAATTATCTTATGAAATGCATCCAATTCTTCATTTAAAAGTAGCATTCTTCCGCAAGAACTCCTTTAATTCTTCATTTCTCGTCATTCTGCTTGTAGTCACATTTGGAATCCCTTTTATTACTTTTCACAGCTGCTTTAATTGGAAATGGCGATAGCAGCTGCTTATCTACCGAATATAACGTTATTTGCAAGTTCTTTAATTATAAAAAAAGCTATATTACTATACCTAGGAATAAAACGTTATTTGCAGTTATTGTATCTAAGAATGAAACATCAATTACAGGAACTGTAAACTACGATTTGAATTCAGGCTACTGATACAATACATATGAATAAAACGTTATTTTCAAATATTGTATCTAAGAATAAAACACTAATTACAGATACTGTAAACTAAGATTTGAAATACTATTTACTTTAACTATTACCGAATTCGACAATTCTCTGCCTGCATGTTACTAATACAGTACATATGAATATTCATTTTTAGATATTATAAATATGAATGAAATAATAATTACAGATACTGTTTCTGTGATTTAAAATATTATCTGCAAATATTTTTCGATATTTCTTCTGTGGCAGTTTCGAAAGTTCTAAATGTACTAGAAATTATGATATTTAATATTATTTTAAAAGTTGTCAGAGTTTTTCGAAAGATAAGAAGCAGAAAGAAAGAATTTCGTTTAATCTTTCTTTAAATTTGGTTTTCCATCTGTTTTCTAAAAATAATATATTCATCAAAGTCTTTCAGTAAGGAAATCCACTATTTTTATGTAGTTGATCGATATTGGTAATTGGTTGTAATTCTTTTAAGTATTTTTTGTGGATCTTTTCGCGGCCATCCTGAATGATTCTAATAGCTGTCGATAATCAGCACTTTGTTGCTTCTTCATTGGATCTAATTATTTATTACCTAATCCAGACAAATATTCTTGAAACAATATTTTCTAACAAATCTTAGTCATTATCGCTCTTTTTTTTTTTGAAGGGCAATGTTATAACAAATACGAATGATGATATTCCTTGGTTTGGAAAATAATGTGATAGAAGAAAGTACTGTAAATTATAATGTATATTTAAAATTGTTCTTCTTATGGCACTTGTCATGGACAAGCCAGCTGTTCGAAGACAGCCAATTTAAGCCTGAGGTGGGAGGGGGCGCTCTTGTTTCAATAGTAGCGCCATCTAGGGCCAAGCGAACAACTTTAGCTACACACGCATCACAACCCTTTTTACGGGGTGGACTTCATTCACTCATCCACAGATCGTAATTTAGACCTGAATCAGGAGTGATCGTTCTCTGATTGAGACCTGAATCTAATAATCTCTGATTGAGACTCGGATCGTAATTGAGACCTGAATCAGAGAACGATCGCTCCTGATTCAGTACCCCCAGGGGTATTACTCTCGACATGGAGGATTTTGTGACCACGATGATTAAACGCGCGCCAGCCACTAAGCACACGTGGAATCTTCGGCCAGCGGGGTTCGAACTCGCACCCTAAGGGACGTGAATCCAACGCTCTACCAACCAGGCTATCCGGACCCATTTAAAGTTGTTAATATCTTTATTTATCCTAAAGATATTGTATTGTAATTTAATTTTCCTTAACGAAAGAAACTTCGTAAATGATAGTATGGCAAGTAAAATAAAAGGTTGAAATGCATTTTAATACGAATACGTTGCTAATCTTCTTTCGCTATTTTTGAAAATTTCAAATCACAAACGCATACATTTAGAACAGAAAACACATTAAAAATACTAGATGTGCATGCTGTACGAATGCTATTTATTTGTTAGAATAACGTTTCATTTAAAACTAAGCGAAGGCTGTCTGTATAAATACCTGAAGATTCAGTTTGGATCATATGAGAATAGATAGAAATTTATAGATCAAAATCTGCTTCAGAATTGAATTTATATAATTTAATATGGATAGTAAATTTTTTCAGATGTATTATTCTCCTCTCCAAAAAAAGTTTCATTTCAGCCCATTCAGCAGAGATTCACTTTTCCTTTGAAGGAAAGGAACGAACAATCGGAAAATAGCAATTCCAATCTCCTCAAAAAATTTAACCAGAAACAGTAGGCATCTTTTTTTCATCAGATTTTTTTATGTGGGATTTTAAGAATTTAGCTTTCCAGCTGCATTATCCTTGCCTGACACACAAATTTCTTTGCTCTTTGGTGCACTTTAATCGAATAATACAAACAAATTTTCCCAAAAGGTTTACTGAAGACGCGAGTTTCATTTCGCCAGTAATTCAGCGCAATTTCACTTTTTCCAAAAGGAAATAGAGGAAAAGCAATTGAAAAATAATTTTTTCAGCTTTCCGTGGAAATGTGCAGTCTTGCGAAATATATCTATTATTCTTTATTTGTTTCCAAATCTTTTTACGACAGATACTTAGAATTGATTTTGCCAGATACAAAATACGAGACTCGGGCGTTTGAATTGGATTTCTTTTTTTGAAAATAGTATCTCAAAATAATATCGTTCAGAGTAAAATTTTATGGATGTGATTAGCAAAGAGTTTCTTATTCTATCATTTTATATGATATGCAAATATTTATTTATCTATACACCTCTCGAGATTTAAAAACTGCAACTTTAACTGTCTCACCAGCTCTCAAACAATGTATTTAGTCTTAATTACAATTTCACTCCTGAAACGAGGAATTTCATTTTGAGGTTTTGTAAGCACATCATCTTTTATTTCCACTTTCTATTAGCTTTGAAATTATGCCCAGCAAAGCTTCATTAGTGTCTTGTCTGCATGGACTGGACTCGCTAATAATAAGATCTGAAGATTAAATTTAAATTAACTTTATTTTAATCATATGAGGAACATTTTACTTTAAAAACATTGATGAGGAAAAAATCTATGCAAAGCAGGGTATTGGGAAACGTTGAATTTATCTGATACTTACTTTTTTTAGGTATATCAATGTACATTTTTTTAAATGTCCTATCCTGGAATTGTAATCATATATTTTATTCTATATCAACTTCTGAGGATGATACCTAAACAAGACTCTTCTGTTGATAGTCCGCAGTACACTAGGATATTTGAATATCTTTGCAACTGGCCATGGTTGTTTCTCTTCATATTTCAAGAGATTCCATATTAAAGGATCGTATCAATGTGGCTGCGGAGAAGTAGGCGATCCCCTTCATTATGCCACTAGCTGCCTTCTCACCACATCTTTTCATCTCAAAAAAAACCCACCCACGACCTAGAAAATATCTGGTGGACCAACGTTATGAGAAACAAGAAGTCCAAGGTTAAAGTTAGAAATCTTGTGCGGTTCCTACAAGAGAAAGAGGAATTGATTTCTCCAGACCCAAGCCCAGTATAAATTTTTGTTTCATTTCTCAACCAAGCTCTTCTCCAGAATATACTAACTTCAATAGATTTCATCTACTCATACTCCCCACCGAACACCTCCTTCATCATTATAATATTGTATATAGTTACTTTTTATGTGTATTGATTATATTTTATGTCTTTTTATGTGTATTGATTATATTTTATGTCTTTTTATGTGTATATTGATATTTTATGTCTTTTTATGTGTATTTTTTTTATCTTAATACATACTCCCACGTATATCCTTTCAAACGACAGGGAATCCTAGAGATTCCAAGTTCGGGGATATTCTGTGGCGAAAGAAAGAAAGGATATCTGAATGAGTGCATAAAACCATCTTAAATACAAAGAATAAAATTAACTGCTGAAACGAGTTTATGCCCAAATAGCAAGAAATCAAAACTTAAAACCCCTGATTTAAATCATGAAATCAGTAATATAATCAATCAGTCATCAATCAATAATATAAATATATTTAAAATATTTTAAACCCACACTAACTACTTTTTAAAAAAAAATATTTAAAGTCCTGAAGAAAGTAAGAAATGTCTTAAAATAGTCCCTTGAAAGCACCAAAAACGGCAAGATATACTAATAATTTAAAGGAAAAGAAAATTATTATCATGAACGTTCTAATGCAAATATCTGCTCCAGTCTTATGAAAGACACTTCCATTGATTTTAACTCAGTTTCTAATTCACCAGTTTTTTTTTCTTGTTGTCTGACTATCAAACAAAGTTTTATACACGTTCTGCACAGACTTCTTAGAAATGTTTTACTCTCTTTTACCTAGAGAAATTTCCACTTTCTTACTTGCTACTAATCCGCTGATCAAGCATGGTGTTTTTTGTTTGTTTGTTTGGGTTTTTTTTTCACGCATAGCGCCAGCACTCTCTTGCATTTTTTAACGCATTGAACCAATTCTTGTCAACATATTTGAAGTAAAGCTTTTATTTGTTCATCATGATCAGACATAAAAATTATATTGGACTCCATCAACTATACTTTTAGAAAAAAATATTGGATATCAGTTCTTAAATTGTGCCAAACCTGTATGGATGGCGATTTATTGATGGAATAAATATTCAATCTTGAAGCTTCCTGACAAAAAAAAACAAAATATTTTTGTATGCTATTATGGTCAAGGAGGTTATATCTTATTTTATAGCAAATGATGAAAGTTATTTCCTTTTTTTTTAAATTTTGCTTTAATGAAAGATGCTATAAATTGGACCGAATGATATATAAGGTGATAAATGAGAGTATAGTTATTCAAGAACAATTGATATGGATAAAATCATTTAGCAGTAATTTTCTTGTAACAATGATAGGAAAAAAAATTGGAACACAACAGAGTAAGAAACGAAAACATCAGCCATCTTGTGGCTCAACCAGTTGAATGGGTACACAGAATGAGTGATCTTCCAAACTTTTTCGCATATTCTTTAATAAGAGTGTTATTACCTTCCCCAGGCCAAAATTGTGAGCCTCAAGTAAAGCCATCAGAGCCGCGCGTACTCAAATTTTTATTTCACGCTTCCTCATGTCAGATTTTTTCTTCGAATTATAATACAGAACATTGGTTATGCCTTTTAGAGACATGTTTTTCAGCCGATTGAAACCAAAATTTGATATTGAGCTTCAATTTTAATATCAAGAACACAAATTAAATTTCTCTTTTTTTGAAGCATTGCATTTTTGAGTTATCGAGTTTGCATCCATTTGAATATCGATCAACAAAGGATGAATTGTTTGATGGATTTGTTTGAAAACTTAACAAGAATCTATACCTTAGATGATAAAACTGTGAATCTAATTTCATTTACAAAAATCATTTACATTTATGTGACAGTACAAACCAATATGCAGTGACCTCTTCGCCAAATTTGATTAAAAATTTACTATAGATCTATATATTAGATGCTAAATCTGAATGTTCTATTTTATAAATCTAGCTCATTACTTTTTTGTAATTGTTTTATTCAAATGCAAACAGCTATAATTCTTAAAGAGTGTTTTTTACATTCAGGTAAACAGTTTAAAACAAGGAGATCAGTAAAAATCATGACTATTTTGATAATTATAATATTGTATATACTTCAATATACGAAAAAGTAAAAATGTTTCAAGTTTTGTTTGCGTTTATAATAATTGTTCATTGTGATTATCCTTGGCCATACAGGTGATATCCAAGCGGTGGTCCATTTTATTACCAATTGAAGCCTTCAATATGCATCTTCGTTAAAAAAATATTCTCTTATTCTAATGGAGCAAAAGGGGAAAGAGGCGAATTCTGGAGATTTATATAACCTCGGGCAGAAAGTGCATGTAGACTTCAACGGTTATCAATGACCACTAACATTCTTCGTGGTATCTAATATAAATCAGACTGAAGAAAAATTCTGACCGTGAGGCCAAAGGAACTCACAATGTTCAAATCAATCAATGTGCACAATCAATCAAAATAATTAGTATGTACGCGAATAAAAATCTAAGGCCTAAGTGAAGATTAGTGCGCACCAGCTGTTTGTCGCCAATATTGCAACCCATCGGATCTCTCTTATAGTAACCGTACTGCTGTTTTCTTTACTACTTTTTGCAATGGTTGAGTTGTACATAAACTACAATGACATTATGAAAAATGCTAAATTAAAAATATAAAAAAATATCGATTAAAGATTTTAATTTTGTTCTTTATTATAATTAAAATTTATTAAATAAGGAAAGTTAAGCTTATAATTTAGTTATTTTCTTCTTTCTTTTATTTAACGTGAATACGAACAGAAAATATTTATTCTTTTGCAATTTTTAATTGTCAGTATGCGCTTTAAAAAAATCGTCTGCATTCTCACTTTAAAAGACAGCTGCAATGCAATTCTTCGCAGTTCTCATAATTCTTTTGGTGTTATAACGGTTGGTTCTCTTCATAATTTGTTATGTCGGGTGTATTTCGAACCTGTACAATGGATGAAGGGTGAGTTAAATATGCATATATACATATTTTACGAGTTGATGAAGTTAGGAAAGGATGCTTGTTAGAAATTTTGTATTGAGAATGGTTTGATATCGAAAAAGCAGAATGGATGAAGTGTGAGTGGAATATATTCTTTTACGAGTTGATGAAGTTGGAAAAAGTATGTTTGTTTGAAATTTTGTATTGAGAATGTTCCGATTGCTTATTTCTCCGTTTTTTCTTTTATTTTGGTTATGTACTGTTTCTTTTATCCACACAATCTTTATGTTCAATGTGCTAGCGAAGCTACTAGGTTCCCGCTCCCGCTGCTAGCGAAGCCGTAGGATGTTTTTTTTAAGTTAAAAAATTCTGCCCGGTGCCTTCTAAAGATGCCTTCGGCATCTTTAGAAGGCACCGGGCAGTATGAAAAAAAACAAAAACAATACTTATCAGTAAAAAGTCCTAATTAGATGGCGGGAACTGGTAACCGTAACTGTTCCACGGAAGTATTTGTTTATTTTGTCCGCCATCTTTATTGACGACTTGGCATTGTTGGCGCAGCTGGGTGCACACTAAAATTCACTTTTACCAAATCTAATATTCCTTTATAATGTGTTCAAATTTTACCTCATTATTGTATTTTCTATATAAGAAAGTTACACCATGTAATCGATTAACAATTGTAATTTATTTGTTATATATTTGAAAAACGGGTAGGCAACAATGTTATGTTGATGATTAATAATAATAAATTCAGAACTGTACTTCTATAGTATGTAACAATTGCTTTAATTTCATTTGTATTGTTCCGCATATATTTGTAATCGCATTATACATTTTTTGCTTTTTTTTAACTAAGTAATATTAAAACTATTTCCTTGGATTGTTTCAAAAGTAAAAGTCGATTACATTTCTCTTCCCTTTCTCATTGGTGCTATCATCACTTCAGCCAGAAATTAATGTAGAAATCAGTTGGAAAATATTTTTACTTCTCATAAAAATCTACACTTTTCCGAAAATTACGGGCAATTTTTTTTATCTTTGAAAAGTTTTTCATGTAAGATTTTACTAAGTCCGATGTTGCAGGATCAACAAATTTTGCTTTCGGGGAAAATGCGGATAATAAACAATATATCTTTATGCCGCTTTTGAGTTTATCTTTCCATTTCTACGTACATAAAAATGAGATCGATGCATATTACTTTTTCCTTTTTTAATAGACACCAAAATGGTTCCATTAAAAAAACATCTACCCAGAAAAAATGAAATTTACTTTCCGTAATTCTATCACCTTTATTTTGTGTTTGTTTTCATAGTTTGT